>NC_137454.1:296711378-296998581 GCF_964235325.1 Thermobia domestica
TCGGTATAGTGTGAAATTGAGTAATTGTATTATAAGTGATCACAATTTCTACATAGGTGCACCATATATATGAACAACAGTAAGAAGCAGGTTTCATGATCTCATTATGCTTTGCAGGTTTCATAATCTCACCTAGCTAAATCAGAGTAAGTGGGTTAGAACCCGCCTTCGGGACAACGCTCAGACAAAATTTTGTTTGAAGTTATGAAGTTATACTACACCAGATTATTACAAATGTTATATTCGAACAATTAAAAACCGAAACAATTTAATTAGTCTCTCTCCACTTAAAAATATTTCTCATGACTAATAATTGTTATTATTATCTTGACAGAGTATCTAAAAAAAACATTCAATGCACTGATAAGGAACTATTCATTCACACGTTCTCATTGTGCCACTATAGAAGACGCACGACTTTTATACGACCACAGATAATAATTTATTTCCTGTACGATCAAAATTATTTAGTGATATACGACTTCCTGCTTTGATATCAAAGTGATGTTACGTCATCACGACGGCGGAAACAATCTATCCGTCCCTCGGTGAAAGTTCACTTTGAAAAAAAGAAAAGAAAATGAAGGTTGAACACAATTTCCAGTTCCAATAAACATTCCAACCCTTCAAGGCAACAATAACTTTCAACATTTTGAGATAGAAATATTTCTCCCTTTCTCTAGTATAAATTTCCTACATCAGACAATTGGATTTATATTATCATATACTGTAAATAAGTCCAGACTTAATTTATAGACATGAAGCAAAAATTTCGATTCACAATAATTACAATTCTTATTTACATATACGGTACTGTAAAAAAAAAAAAAAAAAAGAAAAAAAAAGAAAAAGAAAAAAAAAGAAAGAAAGAAAGAAAGAAAGAAAAAAATCCGTTTGGTTGAAACTGAATTTCAATAATTTAATTTATATTTAATAGTTTATAGTGAAGATTTTACAGAATAAAGATTATACAACGTGAGAAAAACAAATTGTGCGATTGTTCTTTGGTTCTTTAACGTCCCATGGTTATGCCGGCTAGGTTATACGAGACGATGATGATTAGACATGAATGAAATGGTAGAATGAAGAAAGTGGAAGGAAACTGAAGAACCTCGAGAAAACCCACGCACATGGTGTTTCTCCACCTCAAAAGCTCACTTGACGCGATCTAGGATCGAACCAAGGACCCCATGCACCAGAGGTGAAAGCTCTACCACTGCCTCCTTGGTACAGCACTCCTTTCTGTTGTGAGAAGTCCATGGTTCGAGTCACGCCATATGAGTTTATTGTAGACAACATCGTGTCCATTACTTTTCTCATGGGTTTTTTACGTTTCCGCTCACATTCTCACCCACGAATTCTTTCGTAATCATAATCACTCACTTTTATTAACCACCCTTCTCCTTCAGTCTAAAAGGGTAAGAGTGATACGTAAAACTTGAATTCATCTTCACCTAATAGGCCGTGAGTTTAAAAAAAAAAAGTTTTTAGTTGCTAACTGATTCATATCCTTCAACGAAGTGTTCCCGCTTCAACAAATACCAGTTTTCAACTTCCATAAGCTTTCTCAATGTTACTGATCGCCAATATCCCTGCGCACATCCGTGATTCAGACATTTTCCATACGTGTTCGGTCATAGATGAATATATGCAAAAATTTCAGCTAAAACTGTTTTTTTCCTTTTTTTTTTTAACTAGAGGTAAAGGAATTAATAGTACTTCTTGCTTAATACGAGCCGAAATTAGAAGTTAGTACAAGTTTTTGTTTTTCATTCTCATCTACATTCGGCTAAGTTGTACGCAGAACTGGGGTAACAAGTATTTTTTTTTTTTCGAAATAACCCAACCCCTCGCGAAAAAAAAAATGCTGGTAGAAGCTCCAAAGGGCTTACGTTGACCAGCTCGTAATTTTAAACTGGGCGATATGAGGAGGGGCATTCACTGTAAACCAACTACTAATGTATTTTTAGTTTACGATTTCATTCGTGATTATAAATTTTATTAGGTTAGACAAAATAATTTCTTTTAGGATTAGGAATTAAATTTCTAGGCTTTCGGCATCTATGGGCATGTTAATTCATCACGTACGAGAAATGACATCACAGTGCTGGGAGAACTGGGGAGGAAGAAAGTAATGGGAAAGGAAGCGGCCTGAGACCATCATGTGAGATACCAGATCGGCATTTGCCTGGTGTTAATGAGGAAAACCCCGGAAAATATCACTGGGTGGGTGGCCGGGAAAAGCTTTTACACTTTTTCACCAAATGCCTCCACCAGAGATCGAACCTGGGACCCCTTGCACCAAAAGGCGAGTGTGTTATCCACTACGCTAGCTAATTCCTTTTAAATTGTGCAGCTTAATTATATCACCAAATGAGTTAGAAATTAAATTGAAATGAACTATCTGTTAGAAGTTTCAGGAAGAGTAATTATTACAGACATCCATATTTGATTGAACATGGCTGTACAATATCAATAACTAACTTGATATCATATAATGTTTGTGCCAAAAACTTAATTCATAACCTGCGTACGCGCCTTTGGCGTGGAAGACCCAGACTGAATTCATGGCGGGACTTAATGTGGTTCGGATACCACGTTAAGCTATAGGTCCACGTCTCATATAACCTCGTCACTGAACGGAACGCTAAACTAAAAATCAAACCAAATTAATTCTTAAACAAGATCAAGTATGAGATCGCGTAAAATTCACACACTAATTACTAATTAATCATTGTAACAATTGTTCAGATCTGCAAACTGAGGCCGTATGTTTTTATTTAGACATACTACCGAGAATTCATTAAAACTTTAGAGGTGACGTATTTAATGTCGAGCTTCGTATGCGTAGCACTGACCACTTTTTCCTCGCAATCTGCTCACGAGTATCACGCAAGAACAAAACTATGCAGAAAATGTGAGGTAAAAACTAACATAAAAAGGAGGGAAAATACAGTACAACAGGAATTGGGAATCGCTTAGTTTCGAAGATATATCTAATATTTTACGAAAATTCTTGTGGCAAAATGGGTAGTGTTACAGGAGATATTGTATACAGGAGATCGGAATTTTTAGGATCTAAAACCTTTTACAATATGCATGCACTTATGCCCTCAAAATGGGAAAATATGACCTAAAATATACGCAATATACGCTAAAACAACGCAACTTGACACTACTAAACCATACTGGCCTAAACTACCTAATAACTACTTAACTTTGTAGCCAATACTGTTTATATAGATTGGTAAAATTTGCGAGCAATGAGTAAAACTCTGCTACAATATGGCAAAAAATGATTTTACATAATTTCGGGCCTAAATATTACCTAGGCTAAAATATGGTTCAAATATGCATTTATATGACTGATAAAAAACGTATTGTTTGTGTTCACAAGAGTAAAACATGTTCATATTTAATTAGGTATGTAAAAATATACCAGGAGAAAAATGACATGTCAGAAATCCGAGCCTTAGATATAACATAGCACTCGCTTTAGCAAAAACATTATATATCATCACGATTCTTAGACGAATGGGTAAGGGATCTTTAATTTGAATATCAGGAGCATTTTATTTGGTGAATACAATACTGAAACGTGAACAAACTATTCGACGAGATTCAAATTTAGCGTTGTAATGTAACAGTATCTTACATTTGTATAATATGTAAATATAGTGACTTACTCTCTAAGCATTCAAGGACTGTTATGCTGGAAGATTGTACTTACCTAGAAAGAAAGAAAATACAATATTAATAACAACAAATATATAAATAAGCATTACAGAAAATTAGCAACTAAATTCTTGAAATGCACTCATTTTGAACGGATATACAAATTAGTTTGATATTAAGTGTATTGCACAATACGTTTATTTTTGAAGCACGAAACAGAGGAAGTATGGGTAAAAATATCTTTCATGCACAAGATTGTAATTGCCTCTGACCAATCCTATTTATAATACAAAAACACATCAGTCTGTGTGCAAAGATAGTTTCTAACAGTACACAGTTAAGGTAATAGTGTTGCTAAATGTACTGTCTGATGTCATTAGCGTGCAGGCAAAACTTAAGAACTGCAGTTTTAATTTAATTATTTTAAAACCATATTTAGATTTACGCATTTACATTTGTATTTTTACAATGATACGAGTATATTGTGATGACTTAATGGCTACTTAAAACTGTATGGTTTCAATTTAATTATGTGAAAATAATGACTATACTGAATATGAACGTGCTTTGTTGTTTATTATTAGGAGAACTAGAGCTTTTAATTACGCACGATTTTAACCTATACTGTACGGAGGGTCGAAGGCTTAGACGCAACAACTAGTGATTCAAGAAAGTAAAATGTTAAAAAGGAATTATGGACGAATTCAAACGCACAGGACGAGACAATTTCTTCTAAACTGAAATATGAAAGAAACAAGTCGCGAACGAAGTTTCCTTTTAAAGAAAACAAATAGAACTTACTAATCTTGAACAAAATTTCCTTTTAAAATTAATGTAAATGTTATTAAAGAAAATCCAATCTACTGCTTTCCCCTTTACAAGCTTAAATTACATTGTGTGAGAATAAAACACCTCGTGTAATTGTTCGTTCGCTGTCACAGGTGGGGAAAAGAGGAAAGCAAAATATTTTGAAGTTTCATAAACACTAAGATTGAAAAATGAAATCTGAGTTTTACGTCCCATGGTTATGCCGGTTAGGCTAAAGGAGACGGTGATGATGAGTGATGAATGAAATGGTGGAATGAAGAAAGTGGGAGGAAACGGGAGAACCCCGAGAAAACCCCCACACACGGTGTTTGTCCACCACAAAGTTCACTTGGCGGGGGCTGGGATACTTTAAGATTGAATATATATAAGTACTATCTGGATAAGCTACTTAATCCTAAAATTATCAGACAAGTCTTGATATCACGATAGCTCGGTAGCGGAACGTTTGCATCTAGTGTGAAAAGGTCTTTGCTTCGATCTCAAGTCAGGAGATTTTGTGTAGGATCTCAGACTTCCTTCTACTTCCTTCAATTCATAAACTCTTCATTATCATTTTCTTTAGTTTTTTACAACCTGTCCTATCCTAAAGAGCATAATCGCGGGATGTTGGAGCAAAGATTTAATTTAATTTCTCCGTAAAATATTACTAGTATTGCGAAAAAAGTGCACTTCCGAAAATAATCCCTTTTCGCAATGACTTATTCAATTATACACGTACGTACATGCAAATTTAATGCACATCAACTGAAAATCAATTATTCGCATGCAGCATGTGTATTGTACGATATGCAACTACACGAAAAGCTTTAGTACTAAAAAATTAATAAACTTTCTATTGAAAGAATTCATAATTTATTTCCGCCTGCGTCACACAATGATAGCTACGTATGTTCACAAAGATCAAACAATTTCCGCGTAGACTGAAGAGGGGGCTGGGAGTGGAGAGAATAAGTCAGAAACGCTTTGGACTTAAGAACAAAACCTGATGGCGCAATAGAAATCGGACAGAAGAATATAAAAGAAAGAAAATGAGGGGATTCACTATGCTTATAAGCTGAAAATCACACGAATCTCACAACAATAGGCCTTTGTCGAGTTTCTCCATTAAACAATGTTCTTATGTACAGAAAAAAATATACCAAGCGAAAATTATCACTGAAATTTCTCAAAAGCACATCCATCCGCACACTCACGCAATGCTGTTGTTTCAGAGGAATCTGTGACCTAAATCATTATTATATATATAAAGTCAGTCTGTTTCACATCATAACAGTCATGCACGTGAATAAGCAACCCCTTGTCTCATGTCAGTTCCAACAGGTACATTGTTTCTTCTTTACAGACATTACATAAGACTAACAGTACATCAGTGTCTTTGATAAATACACTTCAATTATCACTTCAGCACTCCCACACACTTACCTACTGCCTTCTAATTACCTATCCTTAATATGTGCTAGTACTTATTGCATACAATTCACATGCAAATTTTCTCGGACGATTTCATTAAAGCTATTCACGAGTCTTTTCTCTTATGTTCCGAGAGACAAATTCCTTCATTTTGAAACCTGCTGTCAAAATGTTTATATATAAACACTTCCTTCTACACATGACAAAGAAATGACTTCGTAAATACTATACTTAGAAGATAAATCTGTTGGGAAGACAGAAAAATAAGGTATTTAAAGAGAGAAAACTCAATTTCACTGGACGTCAAATAATGAAACACAAAACAGAGAATAGATTATTGTTTTAGACCTACAAACTTCCAAAAACAATTATTTATAAACTATCATATACGCTGAACTGTAAATACGTTGAGCAATTATATAGTTCGCTCATACATTGAATTTCTCCGTGGGCTGTAATTTTGAACAGGTTGACAAACTTATTGAGTGTAGCAAATATGTAGCCAGAACAATGCAGCAACTAAAAATGGTATATTCGACTGCGCTATTGGAAAAATTACTAACAAAATCATTGTCCTGTTTACTTTTATTTATTTGTTTTTTTATTTGATACTCAGCTACAGAACTAAGACTTGTACTCCATATTTAGGCCTTACTTGATTACCATAATTTCAACAGCTAAAAGTGTGACACCTAAAAACAATAAATCAAATTGCAGCTGCAGCAAAGGCTAATTTTGTAATCAATTATTGATTTCACAGAAAAACAGTACTAAAAAATAAAAATTAGAAACAAAACAGTGTTACATAATAAACATATATTACAATAAAAACTACAATGTTTTGTAGTGACAAAAAATATCAAAATACTGTCATTTGCGTTATTATTACATAATACGTTACTCTATATAAGAAAGGACAGTATTTTGCATTCGAAATGTGACAATCTAGATTAATCGAAATTTATGTAATCTATTTATAGATTTATTTTGATAATTAAATACAAAATCTTTCAGTTTTACGTCCCGGGATTACGCTAGTTACGCTAAAGAAGACTGTTATGAGAAATACATGAAATGGTTGAATGAAGAAAGGAGGAAACGGGAGAACCCCGAAAAAACCCACGGTGTTTGATAAACCAAAAGCTCACTTAGCGCGAGCTACGATCCATAATTAAATACACATGATATAATTACACTTGGTTGAATAACGATCTAACAGAAAACCGGGTGCAAAGTTATGTACAATAGTCTGATCAAAATATAGATAACTATATATAGTTTTTCGTCTGTAACTTCGAAACTGGGAAAAAAAATCGTGAATATTTATGTAACTTTTTTTCTCTCCAAGATATATAGCAAACTACTCAAAACAACTCTCACAATCTGATGTTTGACGCAAAAGTGGAATATGCACAATCACTTTTGTTAGTCCATCAACCTAACAGAATGTGACTATGTGCTTCAGGATGTTAAAATAAGTTTCAGTTTTCACGTTAGTAAAATTGAAATGTACACTCATGTCCAAAATGATTATCGCATATCTATAACTGTCTTCTTGTAAGAATATAATTTGATAATGATTTTGCAGGTACTTTTAATACTATGAGTATAATCAGGAAATTTATATTTGTGGTAAATTTCATAGGAAAGGAATTGTAAATACGAAAACTAGAATGAGTAAAACAAAATGTTGCTAAATGGACAAGAAAGTTTTATTTTCGTTTTATTGCTCTTATTTACTGCTCATTTGATACGAAATTTGCCACATACACGTCTTTGCCGATTATACACATACTAACATTATAAGAAATACCGGGCGAATTCGTTATCAAAATATATTCCTACAACAATATATTTATAGACATGCGACAATAATTTTGGACACGAGTGTACGTGTTAGTTTACCAGATTTAAAGTAAAATCTCTTCCGAAGAAGAAATATTTTATTGAAGTAGAAACCTTAATATTGTGCAACTTTCTTTTCTATCTTCTTGAATGTTTTACATTAATTTCAGAATGTTTTACAGTAATTTCCAAAGCATACATGAGAATATATTAAGTGTCAATAATACAATCCAAATGCAAGTGTGTCAATCACATACGTGCTGCTATTTCGTTTTTATACTGTGGATTTGGTCTTTCTAATGACCATAAAACGTAACTGCGTGGTATTTCACGGCTTAGGTTGCTGATCAGGTCTTATTGACAATTTCATTGATATACATTGTACTTTACGTTAACGAAGGTCAACATCTACGATATGCAATTGTTTTCTCTATAGTAATTATTTTCTACTTTGGTCCACTAGCTCCCACTATGTTTTCATTTGTAAACTACACGTAACTTCCATTTCAAAGAGTAGTTTATTAATATTACAGGCTCTGAAACATCATGCGCGTAATGCGTAATCAAGCAAGCAGGTTTCGTGGAAAAGGATCTATAATGCTGTGCTGTGAGCTATAAAAAATATTTTACGAGGAAAATTGCGAGAGACTGTTACAATTTTCAGCATTCATGAAACTCAGAACAGAAGAAAAAAATCTGAATCACTCTTCGTGATGTGGCACTTAAAACCAAACATTCGCAACCGTTTTCCACTTATAAACAAATAAATTGACAGTATGAAAGAAATAATTATACATACAGTAGGGAAGGAATATTGTTTTGCGATCCGAATTTCGCCCTATAGCAGCGACTCTCAACCTATGTATTACGACTACCAACGAATGTTTGATGGATCGCGAAGTATTAGATTGAATTCTTACATTCAATTTAATCGATTGTAACGTTAAATGCTGGTCCTGAATTTTTGTGCAATAGTTAATTATTTAGTGACTTCCAAACAGAATTTTACTTATAATTCTCGAATTACTGTCACTGATAGCTTTAAATAAAGCGAAGTACGAATAAAATGTACCTACATATTACTGGGTTCTAGCCCAAACAGCCACAGTGCCGTTCAGTTTCCACTACACCCAGTTGTCTGATGAACTTGTTAAATCCAGAAAAAGATGACTTAGGCATATCTTGAAAGGGAGCACGAGTGGATGCAGTTAGTATGGATCCATACTAGCTGTATCCACTCCTTCCTCTTAAGCGTATTTAGAATATTAATTTCAAGCATGTTTTCACATCTAAAAGTTCTTAATATTAATGAATAATAAATATATAATGTATTAGGACTTACAGGGGTGTAGCCAAAGGAGCCTATCAGGACCAGGCCCCCCTCAAATGATTTCCTGGACCCCCAACATTGACCAATATTAAAAAAAAAAATAGGAACCGCTTGTAGTTCAATTTCAATTACATCCAAACTGGATGGAAAAGATGTAGATAATGGAACGATATTATTCCACACCATTTATAATTTCCTTTTTGTGTGTAATTCTTCTTTAGATTTGTGTCAGCATAACTGCATAATAAACAAATGTACTTTGAAAAATACTCCAGTAGATTACGCAATTTACTATGATTTATATTCGACAGTTTGAAGACAAAAGTTTTAACGAGGTACTACAAATACTGCCATAAAACAATCGTAGTAACTGATTTGTAAGATTATTATATTTTTATATGCTGTAATTAATATTTTAAAAAAACATTTATCATCAAATGAAATATTTGGTGAAAAAAGTTTTTATTCAGTTTTTCATTTTGGATTTCATTCGCTTTTTTTTTTTTTTACTTACAAGTAACACTTCCCAAGTTTAACACTCCGATTTTGATAAAATTCGCCAGGTAGATACTACACATGAAATAAACGAATACGTATTTTTTCTTTTCTGCGGAAAAACGGTTTTAGGGGGCAAAAGCCCCCCACACAAAAGTTTGAAAGTTGACGCCCTAAAGGCAAAAACAAGTGGACCAAAGTGAATGAAATTGTTCACAGATATTGTAGATGTAAAATAAGGCAATATGGGTTTCGTATTTTCCTGGAAAAAAAAAGTTGGGTGGGGCACGGACCCCTCCAAACCTTTGATCACGAAATAACGAAAGTGCTAATAACAGTATGTCAGATGTGTGTAAAGGACATGAAGAATTCCAACGAAACTGTAGGGACAATGCGAAAAAAATACGGGATTTCCTTTTTCTGCGAAAAACCCGTTTTAAGGGGCAAAAACCCCCATCGAAAATTTTGAAGGTTGACGCCCCAAAGGCTCGAAGTGAATGAAATTGTGCACAGATATTTTAGACATAAAATGAGGCAATACGGGTTTCGTATTTTCCTTTAAAAAAAAAAAAAAAAAAAAAATGGGGCACAGACCCGTCCAAAACTTTGATCATGAAATATCAAAAGTGCTAATAACAGTACGTGAGATGTGTGTAAAGAACATGAAGAATTGCAACGAAACTTTATGTAGGGACAATACACAAAAACAAACGAATACTTTTTTTCTGCGGAAAAACTGTTTTAGGGGGCAAAACTCCATCTAAAATTTTGGAATTTGACGCTTGAAAGGAAAAAAAACAAGTGGATCGGAGTGAACGAAATTGTCCATAGATATTGTAGACATAAAATGAGGGAATACGGGTTTCGTATTTATCTGAAAAAAAAACGGTTGGGTGGGGCACGGACTCCTCCAAATCTTTAATTACGAAATATCAAAAGTGCTAATAACAGTATATCAGAAGTGTTTAAAGGACATTAAGAATTGGAACGAAACTTTGTGGAGTGACAATACGCAAAAAATAAACGAATAAGGATTTTTTAATTTTCTTGCGGAAAATTGTTTTAGGGGGCAAAAGCCCCCACCCATATTTTGAAATTTGACTCCCGAAAGGCAAGAAGAAGTAAAGCGAAGTGAATGGAATTGTGTACAGGTAATGCAGACGTAAAATGAGGTAATACGTGTTGCGTATTTTCCTGGAAAAAAGCGATTGGGTAGGGCACGGACCTTCCAAACCGTTGATTACGAAATATCAAAAGTACGAATGAGTATACGTCAGAAATTTCTACAGAATATGGAGAATTGTAACGAAACTTCGTATAGGGACAATTTACAAAACAATAAATTAAACGTGTTTTAATTTGTGCGAAAAACAATGTTGGAGCCTAGGCACCCTCCGGAAAAAAAAAGGTAAATATTACCGTAATAGTACAGGAAGGAGGACCGAAGCAAATGAAATTGTGTGTAGACATTGGATATATAAAATAAGGCCTTTCGTTTTTCTCAAGTGTCCTTATCCGATTTGCTTCAAATTTGGCATATCAACAGTAAACAGGAAATAAATCGACACGTGTTTTTGTTTATGTAGAAAAACATTGTAAAGGTTAAAGGCGCCGCCTGAAAAAGCTATAAAATACGCTATACTGTTTGTCTTTACTGTTAATCTGCCAAATTTGAAGGAATTGGATAGAGACACTTGTGAAACATGAAAAGCATTATTTTACATATCCAATATCTACACACAATTTCGCTCGCTTCGGTCCACTCCTTCCGCCACCCAACGCCTCGGTCCACCCAACAGTTTTTTCTTCTTTCTTCAGGAAAATACGAAACACGTATTCCCTCATCTTACCTCTACAATATTTCGCACAATTTCATTCACTTCGGTCCACTTCTACTTGCCTTGTGGACGACAACTTTCAAAATTTTGGGTGGGAATTTTGCCCCTAAAACAGTTTTTTTCTTCAGAAAATAAAGAACCCGTATTAGTTTTTTTTTTTTTTAAATGCATTGTCACTACACAAAGTTTCATTCCAATTCTTCATGTCGTTTAGGTACTTCTGACATACTGTTAATAGCACTTTTGATATTTCATGATCAAAGGTTTGGAAGGGCCCGTGCCCCACCCAAACGTTTTTTCTGGGAGAGTACAAAACCTGTATTTCCTCATTTTACGCCTACAAAATCTGTGCACAATTTTATTCACTTTGGTAAACTTCTTGCTTTTCGGGCGTCAAATTTCAAAATTTTGAGTAGAGTTTTCCCCCCCTAACAGTTTTTCCGCAGAAAATTAAAAAAAAACGATTGTTTTTTTTTTATTATTATTATTAATGTCCCTACGCAAAGTTTTGTTCCAATTCTTCATGTCATTTAGGCACTTCTGACACTGTTATTAGCACTTCTGATACTTAGTGATCAAAGGTTTGGAGGGGCCCATGCCCCCCACACAACCCTTTTTCAGGAAAATACGAAACCCGTATTCGTACCTACTGGCTACACCACTGAGGACTTACAAAATGCCTAACACTTTAAACTAGGGATGGCCAATATTTCCCAGAATCCTGATTCTGGAAAATTTATTTTCCGAAATCGGATTTTTTCCCGAAATCCGGATTTTATTTTACTTTCCGGATTCCTGCCATACCTAATTTAAACACAGTGCAGAATCTCTTGAAATACCTAATTCCATTGTATGGTGGTGCCAGCGTAGTTAGGGCCGCACGAAGCGGCGAGGAAGACCATGTGCGCGCTTAAATTTTGACGATTTATACTCGCTATGCTTGAACATTTTATGAATAGGCCTATAGAACATTGTTTTTCTTTTTTGGACAATCTTGACTTACTTTTGTTGATAATTTGCTGGACTCGAATAATAAAGCGGCATTTGATACGAAATAATTGTCAGTGAATATCTTAACAACTGCTTCTCAAAGCAACACCCAAGTTCAAAGCCCTGGAAGTTTTCGTGTTATCTCGATCCAATTTCGCTAAAACAAATAATTGGCATTTAGCCATTTGTCTATTACATACTCAACGTAAATTACATCGTAAGAAGCAAAGGACGAGTACTTTGAAAAAGATAATTATAGTCGACTGATGAAGGATAGTCTTCACAACTTGTACCGCGAAGCAGACCGAAAGTTTGTGGCTGGTAGAGAAAACGTCCCCGACGAGGAGCGCAGTGGCCCTAGCACGGCATCAACACATTTGAACACAGCTCGCGTGAAAGTAGCTGATTCAGGACAACAGGATGATCACGTTACGTCATCTGATGGCAGAATTGGGAATGCCGTTCTCAAGCACTCGTCACATTGTGCACGATATTCTACAGACGAGGAGGTGAAACACTTCGTGACAACGTGGCTGAATACGCAAGAACAGGATTTTTACCAGGAGAGAATCTTCAAACTCATCCCACGATACCAAAGCCTTTCAACCGATATGGAGACTATGTCGAAAAATAACCTAATGTATGTACTATCTGTTGTCTGTATTGGTTGTGTGAAATAAAATATACACGTTTCATTTCACGCAGGCCTCATAACCTTACTTTGTGACCACCCCTCGTATAATAGATTAAGGATTTTTACTACTCGAATATTCACATGTTTGGTTCCCGGTATGATATTTCTTAATCAAGGTACAATCCGCGGCAAAAAACCTGCAACATGAGGATGTAAGTTTATTGTGAAACTACGTCTAACAGCACAGGGAATGAACATAACCTCTAAGTGGAACGAATCACGCCAGGATAAACCTCGGCCTCATCCCGTGCACACTTATTTTGGAGCAAAAGACTTCGTCATTTCACAATAAACTTATATGCTCATGTTGCAGGTTTTTTGCCGCGGATTGTACCATGTCATGACTATTTCAAATATAATTTCATGTTCACCTGTCTTTCTATACTGAAAAGTAATGCAATGGTTTTGGTTGGACTTATGCGTTCACGCTCACTATTCTGCAATGATTGAACAGAAGAGCCTGTCTCTTGGTATGGAGGATGTATGATCTCCAATAAACAGAGCTGACTGATTTGCAATTCGGCATATCACGTGGTTCTTCTTTGGTGTCTTAACGGGAGGCTAAAAAACAAACTGCTCTTGTAGAAATAAATTTAACTTAATGTTGAGAATATGCAAGAAAACCCATTTTATACTATATTCTTGTATGAGAAAAAAAACTACTTTTGTTGCTCTGACAATGATTATGCATTTTAATTTCATTGATAGTAAGTAAATACAAACAGAAAAAAGTTGCAATGTTAAAAAAAAAAAAAAAAAAACATGTCGATTTCTTTCAAGAGCCCTTATAACACGTCCTCATTTTCTTTTTAGCTTTTCTTTTATCAACAGCGCCTGTGTTCTAGTTTAAACAAGGATTTTGTCGTTTGACCCATATTTACCAGAAAGTAAAAGAAAATAAGTATTGACTTTTTAGGTGGCTAAAATACCTAGGAGAAAAATAGAACCAAGCTCTGAATGTCTTAGTTTCCCGTGTATTCACTAAACAAAGAAAGAAACTCTAAGATTACTTTCAAAGTGTTATTCAAACTTATATTTCGCTTGCTTTCAATGCAGTGCTTCAATTTCTTTTTTCGGTTCCTATGTCCACCTTTGTGGACAAAAATTGATATAATTTTCCTCATAGTTTCGTTAAATCTGCTCGATTAATTCCTGGCGTACACACACGTAGGTATCAGAACACCAAATACATTTTTCTTTTCGGTAAGCTCAAGTGCAAGTGGCATGTGCTGGTGGTACACACACTTTTGTAAGTCGCAAAAAATATTATTTTCGCCCATACATATATTGTATATTATTGCTGACTTGATAGCGTTCATTAGCTTTGCTTAACCTCGAACAAAAGATGATGAGAAGTTATTTTTAATGTCCACAATTGTGTACACTGGTCTTATATTTGATATTTTTCAAGTCTGTTTTGCTGCAAAATTGTACATACTAGAAACGAAACACGATATACCTGGTAAATGCATTGAAAGAAGTAAAATATATATTATTAACGATATAATTATTTTCATTATTAGAAAATATAGAAAAGTTTCTAACTACACTAATTTCTACTATTAGTGCTAATCATTGATGTAACAAATATTGCAAGCATATAGTCAATGTTTTCGTTCTTTTCGTTTTTAGGAGAGCTAACCACAGATGTTCTAAGTTTGCTTGAGGGTTCAAACATCGACGATTCAGATAATGATGTAGATTTTATACCGGTAGATGACTCCATTAACTAACAGTGAAGATAGCGGTACTGCAAGAGAAGAAAATGGTAAGCAATAAAGTGTTTTATTCCTTCTAAAGAACTAAATTATCTACACGAGGTTATTTGGCCAATCACAGGCGGGTCTACTTACGTTAGTTGTAGTAAGAAATCTTCAAACTCGAATTTTAACCAGCTCAGGATTTTGTACATTTTTGTCCAACCAAGAAAAAAATGTACTATTCAAATTAACAAGGCAGGCCTAATTCAAAATTTTGGCCACTTCGATCGCCAGTAGGCTAGTGTGACATCTTCAAATACGAATTTTAACTAGTTTAGAATTTTCCCTATTTTTTTTTTTTTTTTTTAATTTTTGCACCATCAAATTAGTTAAAATTCGAATTTGAAGATTTCTCACTACAGGTGATCGAAGTGGCCAAATATTGAAATATCCCTCAATCGTTTATTTGAATAGTACAATTTTTTTTCTCGGTTGGACAAAAATGGACAAAATTCTTAGCTAGTTAAAATTCAAATTTGAAGATGTCGCACTACAACTAAATGGACCCGCCTGTGATTGGCCAAATAACTTCGTGTAGATAATTCAGTTCTTTAGAAGAAATAAAACAGTTTATTGCTTACCATTTTCGTCTCTTGCCGTTGTTTATTGTGACACAATATAATAATATGTCAGAAGAAAGGTGTAGTATAGCAAGAAAGGGAATAAAATATATTCTAATTGTTCAGAAATATTTAGATATGTAATTACTTGTTATTGAACCAATGTCCACAAACGTGGACATAGTGTTCTTTTTGTAAAACAATAAAAAAAACAATGAAATTCTGAAAAAGAAATTGAAAAATATTATTTTAAATGATGTAGCATACAAAAAAAAGAAAAAGAAAAAGAAAAAGAAAGAAAGAAAAAGGAAAATGAAAGATGGTTTCAAAAGGTCGGTAGTCTGGGACCGAAGGAGTTAATGTTCCAATAAGAAAAGAAAACATTGCGTGAAACACTAAGTGTATTCAATAAACGTTTTACGAAACGAGAATTAAAACACTGACACAGCTGCATTGAGGTGAGAGGTAAACTAGGGTTTCCGGCTTACCGTACCGGTGCGTTGACCATTACCGTAGGTTATCCAGTACGGGTTCTGACCCGCCACAAAGAATTATATAGACAGTGGATTGTGTAAGCTTAGCAAGAGTTGTGGTACAGTTCATACGATCTAAATATCTAAGCATTGACCACTTAGTGACAAGTTTGTGTAGCTTATCAATGAGCAGGATGTGTAACATAGTTAACGCACCGAAAAATGATAAGGAGACCCGGATTCGATTCTCCACTGACTGAGTTCTGCAGACGAGTTCTAAGAACAGAAAAATTTGATGAAGTCGTGTATTTCTAAACTGAAATATCTATAATCACAACCTATGAAGGGTTATGACTAGTCAAGTGGCTTTTAAGTTGAATAATGAATAATTAGCTATATTGGATTACAGTTATTCCCTGGTTTCCTAGACCAGAGTTCGGTACTTCTTCCAAACAGATCCGTAACTGTTACGCTATACTGGTTGTATACCAAATATTGTGTACCGACAGGGGGTGGGTCCTGGGGGGTCCGGACCCCCCGAAATTTCGATTTTTGTG
The DNA here is from genome assembly GCF_964235325.1 of Thermobia domestica. Classification (NCBI taxonomy): domain Eukaryota; kingdom Metazoa; phylum Arthropoda; class Insecta; order Zygentoma; family Lepismatidae; genus Thermobia; species Thermobia domestica. The sequence goes on from NC_137454.1 coordinate 296,727,834, forward strand.
TAAATTTAGCCTAATTTTAGGAATTTTAATATAAAGTACCCTCATATTGAGTTTGGACCCCCCACCCCGAAATAAATTCCTGCGTACGCTACTGTGTACCGATCACTATGAATCTAATCCACGCCTAAATATATGGGAATATATCTTGTACTTGACATGACAATTCATTAAAAACACCATTTATCTATATTTAATGAGTTCTTGATACTACATTTTTACTAACATAATCCTCTTTGTGTTACTGATTTATCTTTGGCGATACGTAAAACTTCATAATTATGTGAGAGTCAGCCCTGAGAAATCTGGATACAAGCAATGTCAAGAATCTACATACAAGATATGATTCTAAGAATACGCTTCGTATGATCGAACAGGAAAGGAAAAAAAAAAAAAAAAAAAAGATTTAAAAATAGGCACGTCAGACGAATTGATGTTGAGCAGATCATTTCTTCAAACATCTTATAGTAGTTGTCGTCCATGTTCCTACACACTAACAGTTTAGTGACCTGATTTTTAAATGTGGGGTGTTTAGTTAGGCAATCTCAGCTTTTGATCTACTCACGCAAGGCGTTCTCAATGGAAATTAACATGAATGGTTAACAGTCTTGATCGTGGCCTACTGAAATACTGAAAACGCATATACATTAATAATTCTATACATAGAGCTAGGGATTTAAATATAGGCCACACAATGCCAGTATCTGTTTTTTTTTATCTGTTTTTAAGTTGCATAATACACACATTTTTTTAAAAAAAACTGATTTCAAAATTCAATTATTAAATAGTGAACACAACACTGACGTCAACAATAGTGCATAAATGCCCATTATATTTGTCTATAATTTCAAAACTATTGGAGTAATCTTACTACGAATATGTTTCATATGGAGTAGAAAATTCCTTGTAAACAATTGGTCTGAGCGTTCTGAAAATTGCCAAACCAAGTAGGGAGTGGAAACACGTATTCGTTGGCGAATCTACAGTCACGCTTTAAAATAAATATATATATATATATATATATATATATATATATATATATATATATATATATATATATATATATATATATATATATATATATATATATATATATATATATATATATATATATATATACCCATCTTCCTTTCAAAACTAGTTTTCTCGCGCCCATAAGTTACAAGTTTACATTTCGTATCCCCAGAATAAAACTGTCATAGCTTTAAAATTTCAAATTTTTGAAGAAAAAAGTAAAGAAACTACTATATTTTCTGTTTTAGGGAATTGTAACGGTATTTCGCATTAATTATTATACAGTAAACCTTTTTTAAAATATATACAAATTATTACTTATGATGAGTTAAAACCTATTTTGAGTTAAGACAGTCTTAATCTGGATGTGTGATATAGAATTGTATGCACACTGTCATTCTGCTAATGTAGAAGAGATGTGTGGCTAAGACGGCCACTTACCTGAATTTGGTTAACCCTACATTGTCTATGGAGGATGAAACTGTGGACGTTTATACACAGATGCGCGCAGGCTTGTCAGGTTGATTTCTTGACGAGGATCAGGAGCTACTTTCAACAATGGACCTTAACAAGACGTATATTGAACAAGAAAAGCAGATGTGATTAATAAAATGTGCGTGTATTACAGGGAGACTTTAGTTAATTGCAAGTATTGGAGGAATTCAATGAAAGTTTCAAAGAAAGAATCAAAATGTTTGAAACTCAAACTGCACTGGAGATATTTCAAAAACCAGAAGCTGCCACGTTTAATAACTGTCAATTTGAATACTTACATATAGACTGGATATTCTAGACGTGCACTTTAGAAATGCTCCTCGAAATTTTCGAATTTCTGAATGTTATGTTCCATTTAATGGAATTTGAGAGTTTGAATGAACTATTTTCAAAACGAGAGTAATCGACGGAGACTCCAATGAAATTGAATTGAAGGCATAATAATGATGTGTTGCAATATATTCTCAAGTGGATTTCCAATTGAAAAATATGGGATTACAGTTTTTCCATTAGAATTACCAGAGCATCCCTAATTGGTTCGATTATTCACTACCAGATCAACACTTTAAAATGAAAACTTTGAAATTTATAGAGATATCCGACAGTCACTTTAATGCGAAAGAAGAGGATTTGTTCTTAACAACTGTACACTTACACTTCAAAGACAATGGTAAAGGTCAGTAGTATTTAATTATTGTAGCGACAACGAAGTTAAAACAGCCAGTACCTCTCTACAAGGAAAGTGATTACTCTAAGTCTGTGTACTGTAAAATGAGGAAGAAAAGGTGTATTGTAATATTGGAACAAAGTTTAATGAAAACTATCTTAGAAGGTACTTTTACAAGAAGATATGAAGTTAACTGTGTTTCCCGTTCTGCCAATTATCATCCTCCGTTCATGCATACGAATTACTGTATTTTATTTTAAAAAAGGACACTTGTCACAAATGCTTTGTAACAGACAATACATGATCATTGACGGATTCTCATATAAACAAAACACAGGTCGTCGACTTTCTTTCACAAGGGAGATTTTATTTATTTATTTATTTTTAATTATCAACTTTACTTTCCTGCAGTATGTTCTACAATTAGCAAGGATGATTTACAGCACAATACATGTGAGTTCTAATTTCAAACTCGAAGTTATCTAACCTTGATTCTTGAAGTAGCATTGCCTTTTATTCGCCTTAAGTTGACGGAATTCAACTTTCGATTTGAGTTGAGTTACCTATCCTCAGCCTTACAAATGGCTAAGTTATAAGTTCGTCTTTGGGTTTCGTGAATTTCTTAACTAAGCTCTAAGCAATACTATGAATCAGTAGCGTACGGTGAAATTTTATACGAGAAGGACTTAAGAAAAAGTTATATATTATTTAGGCAGTGACAGGTTGGGAGCTGCAATAACTAAATTTTCAATAGAATATACACTCCCTACTTCCATCATTACTTTCCAACTTCTTCAGTAAGGAAGTTTCTTTCAGCTGAAGAGCCGGCACAGTAAAGTAGCCAGTTTTTCAAACATTTTCAAGCAATGGAATAAAATGTTTGATTGCACTGTACCAATGAGTCAATACTACTTGAAGCTTTTCATTTTCTGTAATGTCATTCCCTTTTGTGACTTCCGCAATTCAAATTCAGAAAGTCTAGTTATGGGATAAAGTAAAATATCTAAGACAGACATGTGTATATTTCCTAATTTCAGAAGTGGAGGTACCCGAAAGGGTTGGAACTAATTCCTCAACTTGTATAGATCTGTGTTGTGTGCAAACAACACTTTCAGTTCTGAAATGGTATGAAAACTGTTCTTCCATAATATTCTTCCGGATCAGATGCATTGATATTTTACCTGTAACGCTAGTGAAAATAAATTTTTAGTTTGTTAGTATCGAATCCAATTTTAGCGGCAATACCTATGGCTTCTTCACAACTATTTGAATTCACTGTCTGCATTGGGACGTCAATGATAATTTATTAGCATTGGAGTATAATCAACGTTGACATGTATTCGTAAAACCCAAAACTGAATTATATTTTCTAATTTCAATCGCGTCATGTGTCATTCATAATGTTATGTATACAGGGTTTGTATGATAAGTAATGAGACCAGGTCTGGAAACATTGTTTTATTGATCTGATCTGTACAGGGACTTAAAAACTTTCGAAGTACTCTCCTCTTGCGTCGATGCACTTCTGCAATCGATGTTTCCACGCTGCAAACGCCCCCTGGAAGTCAGCAGCCGGCATGTCCTTTAGAAATGTGGTCACGGCTGCTTGGATGGCTGTGACGTCTGCAAAACGGGTTCCTTTCAAGCGTGGCTTCAGCTTCGGGAAGAGGAAGAAGTCGGCCGGGCTCACATCTGGGCTGTAGGGTGGTTGTGGAAGGACTTCCACCCCAATCCGGGTCAAAAAGGAGGTCACTAAGAAGGCGGTGTGGGCAGGGGCATTGTCGTGATGCAACTTCCACCGGCTAGCGATCGCCGGTCTTTTCCGCTTGACGCTCCTGTGCAGTCTCTCAAGGACTTGTTTGTAGAAGGCGGCGTTGACGGCTTGTCCTTGGGGTACAAACTCCTTGTGGACCACCCCCACATTGTCAAAAAAAACAATCAACATTGTTTTCACCTTTGACTTCGACATTCTGGCCTTCTTGGGGCGCGGGGACGCAGGAGTGTGCCACTCCGCGCTTTGACGTTTCGTTTCAGGGTCGTACTGGAACACCCACGACTCGTCACCTGTTATGACGTCATCTTCAAAGTTAGGGTCACTGTTCATGAGGTTCAACAGTTCCTGACAACAATCAACACGTCGTTGCTTTTGTTCGTCAGTCAACACTCGCGGCACCAGTTTCGCACAGATTTTTCTCATTCCCAATTGTTCCGTCACAATCTTGTGCACTGTTGTGTGGTTCATATCGAGTTCATCAGCAATCAATCTCAACGATAATCGACGGTCTGAGTTCAGGAGATCCCTCACTTTTGCCACAGTTTCGTCCGTAGTCACTGTTGTCGGGCGTCCAGCCCTCTCCAGATCCTCAACGCTTTCCCGGCCGTTCCGGAACGCACTGTGCCAACGAAACACCTGGGCTTTGGATAGGGCTTCCTCTTTGTAGGCCTCCGTGATGAGAGAAAGCGTCTGAGTAGCCGTTTTCCCCAGGCGAACGCAAAATTTGATCGCATAACGCTGTTCGATGGAACCCTCCATGTTTGTTGATTTTCCGCCGTGACAAGAATGTTCACAAGGGCTTTGTCCAAGGCTTGTCCGCGCTCCACTAAGGCTCGGAGCCAACTGACGCGCGGTGCGTTGCTTTGCTCGGACCCCCCCCTACATCCTCCATCACCGACAAACCCGCTCCAGCGACACGCGCGCCGCGGCGCGGCGAGTCTCATTACTTATCATACAGACCTTGTACAGCACAATACAATTAAAGTAACTATACAATATCAACAACTGTACTCCCATACTGTATTCAGAACTGTACGAAATATTCTCAGACTCCCATGGCCGGGACAGTTCCCAAGTTACATCATCTGTCTCCCTGTCCCGAAGGACTTGTTCGGAATTCAAATGTCCCGGTTGCACTTTAAAATATTTGTGCGATATTAGAAAACCCGCTTCTATTCGTCGTTGCTACTCAAATAATAGAAATAATGCTAGAATAATCCTAATAATAATCATCTCTGCCACACTTTTGGCACCAAGGCAAGTGCATAACTATAAATTTTCATAGAGTACCGGTTTTTCATTTAATTTAAACTACTCGCTGAGCAAAAGAATACTTTTTATTAACAATTAATAACTTGTAACATTTTCGCCAACTTCTTTGGCTCTAGCAGACACTATCTTATATAAGACGTGAAGTTGGTAGGCATGGATATTATCCGGTTTTTCAATCTAAAAAATAGGGGAACCATATATTTTATTATATATATGATTCCAAACTTTGAACATATGCAATACTAAGCTACCTGAATTTTTGAACTGAATACACAAAAGGTATGCATGTATACAAGGTGTGTATTTTATTGGAAACTAACTGCCAATAATTAATTTGCCATTAACGCCGAAAAGAACATGATTTGCTGTACTAAAATATTACTCCTTTTTATAAATAAAGAAAAGTTCTAAAATACGAGGAGCATCCGGAAAGTGGTACCCGTTTGCGCCACAAGAAGCGCTGACGACTCGGGGAGCCGCTGGGCAAGGTCAGTGGCTTGTCTGCCTGCTCTGTGCGAGGTTACGTGATGCTAGCAGTGCCCGTGTTGTGTCTGTGCTCGTTTATAATGATTAAACGAATTGAGAACCGCGCCAGTTGTGAAGTGAGGGTCGTGATTAAATTTCTTAATGCACGAAACGTTCGACCTTGTGAAATTCATCGCCAATTAAAGGAGATGTATGGAGACAATGTGATGGACGAGTCGTATGTTCGGCGCTGGTGTCGCAACTTCAACCTGGGGAGGGGGAGTACACACGACTAGGAGCGTTCAGGGATACCATCTGTCATTACAGACGAACAGCTGAGGTCGTAGACGAATGCGTGAGGAACGATCGGCGCGTCACAATTGATGAACTCTGAACATTTCCATCTCTTTACGAAGCTTAAAGACTTTCTGGCGGGAAAAAGATTTGACAGCAATGAACTTAAACGAGGCGTGACTACGTATCTCAATACGCTGGCGGCGGAGGACTATGACGCTGGAATACAAAAACTCGTCACACGGTATGACAAATGCCTCAATTTGCTTGGTGATTATGCGGAGAAGTAGTGTAAAGTATGCTCTTTCCAATAAAAACGTGTATATTTGTTAATATGTACTACTGTGTCTTTATTGCACAAACGGGTACCACTTTCCGGATGGCCCTCGTATTTGGGTGATAGTTTCGATTCCCAGAACCCCTCCATACCGCACGCCCATGCTATGAATAAAAGTAGCCAATATCACGAAGTCACTTACGCTTATGAAGTAATTGGTGGAAGGAGAGTGCGGGAGAAAACAGGAGAACCTCGAGAAAACCCACAGACACGATACTGCCTACTACATGATAGGATTGGACAATAGCTCCGTTTTGATTTTAGATGTTTGAATCAAACTCTGATCTCTCGTAACAACGAGTAATGAGAACCATTCAGTCTCGCTAAAGTTTTCTTTACTGGCAACAGTGTTCTGGAATGAGGAGGAAGAATCAGCTGGAATACGCGAACGTAAACAAACTTTTAATTGCTGCCAGAATAGAGGCAATATATCTGCTGAAACTCCAAGTTTCGAACTGGGGACAACTAATAACCGGATTAATCGCACTTTAGTACCTCTTTGGTGGTCTACAAACCATCCTTATTGAGACCTTTCTTACAGCAACCTCGTTTTACAACCAACACCCTATATTCATTCAAAAGAGAACTATGTCAATAAAATTTTATGACAAACACGCCTAACAGACAATCGTGGTTACGATATTGACATGCATCTAGTAATAACAATACCAACACACATGAACAAGAAGATGGAGATGAGAAACCAAGGAACCCACAAACATTTAATAATAAGAAAAAAACAAGCGTCTTCAAGTAGCGTATAGTACCGTTATTTGTTACTACATGAACAAGATATGAGGACATTGCCTCTGGCGAACAAGTTTGACTACTACAACATACTCGAATACATACATATACATAAAACTAATAACTGCAGCACAGCCGTAGAAAGATCACGTTATGAGTCTGCCGTATTTGCAGATAGGAATTTCACGGAGACACCAGCCTGCTTTGAAACAAGTTAAGGAGTGGACCTTAACAAGAAACTATGCAATGATACTTTAACCTTGGTTAAATATTATCATATCCCACAATGCTGAACCTGTGTTGTTCTTACATTTTTACATTTTATATTTTGAGCGCACATCCACAGTAATTTTAAGATTATGCATTCCTAAACTTATATTTCCGGTATAAAGGTAGTTTTATGCTTACTACGAATAAACAATTTATTAGCGAAGCTATATCACCTCATATACATTTATGTACAGTATATATTTACCATTATTATATGATTAAACTTCAGCTCTCAAAATATATTTAAAAATCATATCTACATAAAAAGATAGGGGAAAAAATTACGTACTTCTTTCATTCATTCTTCGTGGTATTAGAAAGAGAATGTAATGTATGTCTACAGCAGTAACCACAGCAGAAATATATGTAACGACTGAAATAGTCATCAGCAATTAACTAATTACTATATAGAATGAACAAAAATTTACAGGTTATGTAAAAAAAAAGAAAAAAACTCGCCATGCTATGCTTATACTGTTGTCTAGAAAATAATTTATTATCTATTCCCACTTCGGGATTCTTCTGTTTCAATTACTTACATGGTCGATATAATACGGGTATTTAAAAGTTTGTATCTGCAAGAAGCACTGTTTGTTCAGCACGTATACGAAGCAACAGTACGCGAAGCCAAAACAAGTCAGTAAAATTTGATTATCCAAGCTGGATAAGACAGATGTCTAGCTGGAAGCTATCCAGTGATACGAATATAGGAAATTTATAATATTCAAGTAGCAGTGAGGTGGTGGTGAATCACCTGATGTGGAGATAAGATGGTGTTGAGTAAATTAACAATGTGTAGTACGCTATCCACATAGATATGAGGAAGCTCCCATTGTAAATTAAAGAAAGCATGTAAAAAAAAAAAAATCGTTCAACGTAAACGAAAGTTACATTAATACAGCTGTACTGATGAAAACTTCTTGGACATATTCAAGTTGTAATTTGTTACATTAATGATCGGAAACTCTAAGAAAATAAATTAATATAACTAGGCACGCCCGTAGCCAGAAGACTAAAATAGGGAGGACATAGAAAAGGGCGCCAATCCTGGGGGGCAGGGCACCCCAAAGCTCATGTAGGCCTCTCCGCATTATATTTATGAATATACAATATTTGGTATAATTTGAATGTAATTTGTCTTAAAATCCTCATACATGCCTTCTGCATTTGAATGCCCTCCAAATTTACAGAGATAAATCGACGTCCTTGAACAGAGATGATTTTTGGAGGGAATAACAAGTTCACCTGACATCATTCATACATACGTACCGGTATCAACAAAAAGTTTCGGAGGGAAAGGCGAGCTGAACTCCCAGACACCTCTTAGCTACAGATTTGCACTTAGGTAATAAATTACATCTTTAATATGGTCCACGAAGCTTCTTCTAGTAGAGCTGCATTAACGTATTCGTTCATTTATAATAAAGTATTGTATCATTTCTTCCCGAAAACTTAACTCAATATTATCTATATATTAAAATGCTAAGTTTATAAGTTTGTGGTCAAGAAAAATCTGTTTGTGGCCAATCCTTTCGACAATGAGATCTCGAAAAATCCAAGTGCTAGAAACTTGCCATTTTCGCTAGCCGATTCCAAATTTTGTGTAGATTTGTCAGTCATTCAAATTTTCAATAAATAAATAAATAAATAAATAAATAAATCCACATTTTAGGCATTGTTTTGATCCTATCAGTTTAATATTGCCACTAGGACGTTAAGGTTGATACCCTTGAAAAGCAACCAGTACAGGAGCTACGTATAGCGGGTTGATGGACATTTCAGGCGCTTTGCTTTAATCTGAATTGCAAGCTGGCAACTTCAAAGGCTTGTGGACCCACAATGAGGCGTACTCGGATATGGAATTATAAGGGGAAAAAAATGCATTTTGTATCATCTATCACTTATCCAAATTTGCCACAAACTCGCCCCAACATTTTATATATTAAAATACTACATTTCTATGTTTTTCCATAGCAATTCACTCCATTTAGAGTCTGTTTTTTATTTGTGTCTAAATGGACTTCTACAGATACACTGAGAAACGGGAAGGAGATTCACATTCATGTTAGAGTTACGCTGTGTAAACAGCGCAGGTACAGGTGCTATATAATAAAAAGGTTTATACCTAAAATTAAATCAAAGCTCTTAATCCATACTACCTACATCCACTTCCATACTCTCTAAGATTTAACTGTATTCTCATAGGAAATTTCTATTACAAACTGAACCCAATATTTCATGAAGCATATTGTTTAAACGTGATAGGAAAAAGAGTAATTATTTAGATGAAGAACTGAACCATACACCATATGACGCTTTATATTTGATAATTTTACCGAACGGAATGAATAACTCCACAAAATTATATATATAATCTTTTACGAATTCTGAAAATCCATTTCCCTGAGTTTAGTATCCCTCCGGAACCCGTGAACGGAAGAACTCTGCACCACGCAGGTATCGATCTCCATGTAGACACTAATTAAACACGTTTATATGTTGGCACAGAAGTTGAGCTGACGGTTAACTTTGCCCTGTAATTTACTACCCATTTTACTGTCCTTCTGTGTTTATGTTGTTCACTTCCAAATGGCTGCAAAATTAACATTTTTCTAGAGCTTAACACTCCTACATATTATATATATATATATATATATATATATATATATATATATATATATATATATATATATATATATATATATAATGATCCTCTGTAGTATGAGTAGCACCAGGCATTATTAGCAAGAGTACTTTAAATGAGAATAGCGAGTGAAAGAAAATAATTTCCCGACTCAAATCTATCTCTATTTGCAAACAGGTAATAAGTTCTTTATATCTCTGTTACAGCTATTCGCTCTTATTACCTGTCGCTGATTAATGACAACCTACAACAGAAAATATGGAACAATAACATCAAATAAAGAAAACAGAACAATATATTATCTGCTGAAAGGCAATGTAGCTATATCACTTATCACAACTAAAAAGCTATTTTTGTAATAAAAAGTAGAATAAATTATACAAAAAATAAAAACTTGTATTAATCGTTTTTTTTAAATAGTAATAAAAAGTAAAAATATCGATTAAGAAAATTATTTTTTTAAAAAAATCTATTAATACATACCTAAAAGAAAAGCATGAGGAGCGCATCTTGTATCCCTAAAATTTTGGAAACTGACAAATCTAAAAATTTGGTATGGCAGCCTAGGACAATAGTATGTACCCCTAGGTCATTTATCTGGGCGCCCGAGCGCCAGAATCCGGGGCGCAAAATTTGTTTCAACTGTCACCATTACCACTGCTGTCAAATTTATTGTATATGAGAGCATTTTCTATGCTTTTGAGCCAGAAATAAATATTTGTTTAAAAATAATTTTCTTAAAGACTAACTATTATTTTAACTTTTATTATTTCTTTTAACAAAACAAAGTATGCTTTTCTTAAAAAAATACAGTGTACTCTCGAACAAAGGCGCCGATTTCTCTAACTTGGGGGGGGGGGGCATTCAGATATGTATGGTTGCAGACAAGGGTCTAAGAAAGCATATATATATATATATCAGGATTTTAAGACAAATTCAAATTATGCAAAATATTGGATAATCATAAAACTAATACAACAATACATATAACAAAAACACATATGGAAACACACATAACAATAGCAAATACATATAAAAATGCATACTCATAAAAATATATAGGGTGGCCCACATGAGCTTTGGAGGGCTCCCTTGCCCCCTAGGAGCGGCGCCCTTGCTCTCGAATATTCGGCCTATTTCCAAAAGATCTTCGTAATAAAATTACTTTTTTTTTTTTTAACGATGTAATTGACCATTTACCGTACCTAACATCATCCGGCTTGCGTATGTGAAGGGACACTGCCTAGTGGAGGAGAGCTAAAATTGAAAAACGGGAAACGGCCATCTATCAAAGACTTTTTCAAAAAGTAAGAACTCTAAATTTCGACCCTCTGTATCGTAGGCCTGACTTTTCACACTTGCGTAACCATTTATCAATGGATACTACAATAAGTTTAAATATTTTCTTTTAGACCTAAGGTTTACGTTAATGCTTATCTTATTTTAAAATTAAATTTATTCATACTGTAGTGTACATTATTTTCTGTAGCAGTTAAATCAGACATAAAATTTATCTTAAAATGTGTACAATATTTTTAGTCCTGGACTTACTCTATTAAATTTTGTAAAGCATACAAAACAGTACATAAACATTTGTAAATTATTGGCCTATACTAAAAGGTCAGAAAATATGAATAAAATCATGTTTTGGTATAAAAAGTATGTTTTTATTGTATGGGTGAAGAATGAAGTGAGTAATTTGGAAACTCTGGCTACATTCCCGCCACATTACACCGAAAGTCTACTGTATTTCCTTACTTTTAGTATGAGCTTTTTAAGACAACTCATGTTTTTTTAATTATTTTATTACTTTTTGTTATGTTTTTTGAACATTCAATCAGTTTTTGATATCTATACCTTCACAATCTGCATCTTAATTTATGAAGACTACTCCATATTATAGTGTACATGACAACTCCAGAGTTTTTTTGGTTGGCATATCCAAATAGGTATATATTAGGGGGAGAAATATTCTTAACTTAATAAAAATAATACATAGATATAGGCCTACCCTGTATAGAAATGTATACAAGTAACAATGGAGCAATGTATTGTCACCAGTTATATGGCTGTGCAAACTTTCATCATTCTATGACAGGAATGGTCTTTTAAGGCTTTCTAGTACTCACACATGATTTCAGGGGGGCGTCCACGGGGGGATTTAAATTTCCCTTTAAGGGCCATATCTCCGATGGTGCTCAATGTGAATTGCCAGTAGTTTTGCAGTACAACTACCCGTATATTAAAAGTCTTCCAAGAGGAGATGATCTGAAATCAATACTGACACGCCCTGCTTACAAAATTAGAGATATGAAGCATGAAGAAAGAAAGAAAGAAAGAAAGAAAATAATAATAATAATAATAATAATAATCATAATCATAATCGAAGACTAGGTTTCTGATTACTGCAATTTAATTTTTGAATGTATAGCCCTACCTGTTCCACGTTCAGCAGTCATTTACTGACGACATCAGTACGAAGGTTGTGTTCAGTAATTCAGATAACAAGTTATTCAAAGAAATTTTAGTTATTTTATATACCATATATATATCATGAGTTAATGGCCATGTTATGATGCCACAATTATATTTCGCAGCTTAAAAGAACTCGAAACTTTTACCACATTATTTCACAGTACCTTCTTGTTCTACGGTTTTATCAAATTTTAACCGTTTACACTTATTTTCAAAGGTGGCCCCGCGTAGTGTAGTCGCTACCATTCTAGCCTTTAGTGTGAGCGATCCCGGGATCGATTCCCGGTGGAGACGCTAGGTCGAAAAAGTGGAAATGCTTTTATAGGTCAGCCATTCTTTCGGCACCAGGTAGAGGCCGTAGTAGCTGTACCTAACATGATGATTATCCCAGGCCGCTTCAATCCTTCCCCATCCCATTCTTCCTCTCTAATTCCCCGGATAGTGTGATTGCAGAGGGATATCATCCCTCAAACGTGATGGGCTAACGTGAACATAGATGGCGAAAGCCCAGAAATTTAAATCTTAATCCTAACTTATTTTCAGTACCGGTAACGTAAAATTGAGCGAATTTACTCGGTACGACTTCTCTATTTTTGCAAAATGAAAAGCTCTAGTCAAGAGTAAGATAACTTTGAACGCTATATTGGAACAATAGCCTCTATTTCCACCCACAACGGTTTTTAAAAAATGTGGGTGGAACTTCAATGACCTCAAGTGTATACTTTTTTTGCCTCATCTTTTTACAAGAGGAGAAAAATACAAGTCTTAAGACAATGGAGAACAGTGTCCTACTTTCTGCTGAATGGTGACTCTCCTCCCCTCCAATCTCTCCCTCTTCCAGCTGAAGAGGCGATGAGAGGAACAGCGACGGCATAATGAGTTTTTCATCAGGGCAGATGATGATGCTTGTATCTAGCAAAAGGGGAAGAGGAGACAAGACTCGTGATAGATAAAACGTGTTAAGTGTAAATACTTTAGGGTTTTCATATGCAATTTCCGACACTGAATATCTCACGCTTCCCTATCAGCTGCAACTTAAAAAAAAACATGCAAGTCAACATTATTTCCTATCCTGTTATTAAATGCACGCAAACCTGTAGAGCAAGACGTAATGAAAAGTGTACACATCCGCAATTTTAAGGATACATTGTAACCTATGAATATAAAAGTCAATTCCTTTCGTCATCCTTGAGGCGTGAGGTATAACTGGAAAACATGCTACAATTCATTCTTCATTGATTTTAAAAGGGTGTATATGAGAGAACAGATATGAACTAATGTAGAAAAACATACAAATTTACGTCCTTTACATTTTTTTAATGATACTGTATATGGTGCGTTTCAAGCGCTAATCATTGTAGCGTACCACATCAAGATTTAATTGGTGTGAAGTTTTCTACATTAGATACAATATTGTTAACCACTCTTTCTTCACAAAGCGTGTTACTTCTACACCTAAATACCTGATAAGGTCTGACTTCACTCATGCTTATTGTTGAGTGATGTTCGGACCACAAGCGTTTTGAAGTTGAGGTGCCTCAGATGCTGTGAAGCTGGAATAGGAAACTTACGAGTCAAGAGATCATCTTATTGAGACAAATATATAGAAATACTAGAAGTAATGACATAATCCATATTCTGGATAAGAATGTATGTATACGTATGGAGTATAAAAAATCTCTTCATTCCTTCCTTGGAAAGCGACATTGATAGTATTTATACGAGTCACGATTGACATATGACCTGTTCCAGGCATTCTTCACTGGCCAAGTAACAACTGAAGTTCGGAATTAATAAATGTTGAAACTGCTTATATATATATATATATATATATATATATATATATATATATATATATATATATATATTGGCGGATCCAAGGGGGGGCTATAGGGGCTATAGCCCCCCCTTGACGCTCAGATATACACTGGATAAAATGGGCTTCAATCCTGCTTTACACTGGATAAAACGGCAAAATATGGTTCAGCCCCTCCCTTGATCATGTTCTGGATTCGCCACTGTATATTATATATATATATATATATATATATATATATATATATATATATATATATATATATATATACAAGGGCGGATCTAAGGGGGGCTACGGGGCTATAGCCTTGACGCTCAGGTTTACACTGGATAAAATGGGCTTCAATTCTGCTTTACACTGGATAAAACGGCAAATTATGGTTTAGCCCCTCCCTTGATCATATCCTGGATCCGCCAATATTTTATATTATATATATATATATATATATATATATATATATACAGGGTGGGCCATTTTAATTAATCCACGGAAATATCTGAAAAATGATAAAACATAGAAGAAATGTTTGAAGTAAACGTTATATATTGCTAAGGGGGAAAACCATTTCCGCCAAAAGTAACCCTCCCCACCCCCCGGAAATGGGGGTAACGGGGGGTAACTTTGAAATGTCAAATGGGAACATGGGTCGAGTAATACCTCGTTCGAAAGGTCTTGGAAAACTAAGTAACGCTGTACCAAAATTTGTTTCATATGGAGCACCAGTTTCAAAATGGCCGCCATGATATAGTTCGGAAACTTCAGTAGCCGTAGTATGAAAACCATGGGAGGTAAATGAATGGAACAAAATTGAAATACGTAAATATCATAGGGCATATCGAATGATGTGACCCCTGCGATCCCAGCGGCTTCCCTGAAGGGATCTTGTGAGCTAACTTCAAAATTTCAATGTCCGACCGGACAACGGTTCGGGCGTACGCTTGACCTACCCAATGCTGTTTGGAAAACAGACTTCAGGGATAGAGAATTAGTGCACTCAGTTAATGCGGATGGCCACAGTTAAGGGCGCCCATAAGGGCGGCTCTCGCCCCCCTAGAGGAAATTGTGCTTCGGAATATCGAAAACTCAATAGAATTTTTAGAATAGCTACAGCAAAATTTGAAACTATATTTGAAATGTCGCTTTTTCTTGCCTCCCTTGGAAACCACAACATGGACGCCCTTGGCCACAGTTACATTTTGATTAACTATTAGCACTCATGTCATATTGTGAGGTTGAGGGACGAAACAGTGTGTACGTATATCCCCGAAATGCTTTCCGAATAACCAGCTCGCATTGCATAAAAGTTTCTGTGGCGACGGAGATTAGCAAATTCACACGTTTGTAAGTTCCAGCAACTGCATTATTCGACAACTTCTTTCGTATAACGTTCCTTCTGTTTTCACATCAAATCATACTTAGCCATACAGATATGCGTTACCATTCAAATAAAATTTCACCTTTTTTTAGTCACTACAGCGTCATCCTTACAAACAAATGTTTCAATCATACCATACCTATTTGTAAGGTAGCCTTAATTTGCGAATTAAAGTAGAGTTCTCATTTGAACTTTCACTGTTACTTTCCACCCCACTCACATACAGAGCACAGGAAAAGATTATTTTGCAGGACTTGGATATCTCACTATACATTATGGCAATTTTACTCTAACATTTTTATCTCTGTTGTATCATTCTCGAGCCTTGGAACGCCTCCGTGGTTTTCCTATTTAATTTTCGTTATTTTCATTTATCTCTACCCGTATTCATACTATGGGCACTAGACGTTTTCTTAGACACATTCACCATGTCTTGGCGATCATTTTGAAAACGGTGTCTCATGTCGAAAATATTCTTACAGAAGCTGTTTGACATTCATTTGTCTATGTAACATGATGTTACTCGCTTCAAGTTGCTATTTGAAATTTTCAAGTTGGCCCCGGATACCTTTCAGTGGAGTCACCCCGACAACACCTCTCGATGTGCCTTACGTCAGTTACCTACTCCAGTTTTTCTTCTATTGATTTATCTCCAATCGCTTTCATACTATGGATACTAAACCTTTTCTCTGACACTGATACTATGTTTCGGCGGCTTTTTGAGAACACTGCCATTTCACCTCAATCGTTTTCTCCTGCAAGATGTTTGATTTTGCAAGATTTATCGAACGAGGTACCACTCGACTCATGTTACTATTTGAAATCTTGAAGTTAGCCCCCAAGACCCCTTCAGGGAAGCTACTGGGATCACAGGGACCACACCATTCGATATGCCCTATGATATTTACGTATTTCAATTTTGTTCCATTCATTTACCTCCCATGGTTTTCATACTACGGCTACTGGAGTTTCCGAACTATATCATGGCGGCCATTTTGTAACTGGTGCTCCATATGAAACAAATTTTGGTACAGCGTTACTTAGTTTTTTAAGACCTTTCGAACGAGGTATTACTCGACCCATGTTCCCATTTGAAATTTCAAAGTTACCCCCCGTTACCCCCATTTCCGGGGGGTGGGGAGGGTTACTTTTGGCGGAAATGGTTTTCCCCCTTAGCAATATATAACGTTTACTTCAAACATTTCTTCTATGTTTTATCATTTTTCAGATATTTCCGTGGATTAATTAAAATGGCCCACCCTGTATATACACCACACACAATGGCAAAATACAGCGTAATTCAAAATGATGTCAACGATTACAATTTTTCTATTAATCATCCAAATAGCTTCAAATCTTATAGTTAAAACTCACCAAGTTCTTGTGATTAAAAAAAAAATGAAAATAGTACATCACAAATGTTCTATGTGGGACCCCTTTGTTACCCTGCATACATCTATTCGGTATTCCAATTCCGCCCAGACTTGTTTCAACATGTTTGCATCAACAGTTTGCACTGCAGCAGTGATGCGCTCTTTCAGTTCATTCACATCTTGGGGTAGAGGGGGTTTGTAGACAATGTCTTTTAGATGTCCCCACAAAAAAAAAACAAAAAAAATCGCTCTTTTCTAACTTTCCTTGTTGACTTTTGTGGGCTGCCTTGAAAACCGGTTCGAACCCTTTCGACACCTGCCTCAGAAGTGGACGGCCTACCGGGCGATTTTTCTTTACAAATGCATCTGTTGAATTTGTCATGCCACTTACGTATTGAGTTCTTTGATGGTGGATCTTTATGAAATTTTGTGCGGAATTCGCGTTGGACACTAACAACAGACCGACAAACAGGAAATTGTAAAATGCAAAATGCCTCTCCGCACCACAGGCAGCCATCTTGGAACTAATCACTGCCACCTAGCGGATAAATTTTAAACTACTACGCTCGTTCCAAACAAAACTTGAGGATAATATTGAAAGTATTTCCATAGAGATTTCATTGTTGATAGAGTATTATCAATTATCACTTATAGAACGTTTCCTTATCGTTCACATAATTTCAATCACACTATCCTATGTAAGTTAACAGATAGTTACGGGTTAGTATTCGTATTTCTAGCCAGAAAACTGTACTTTCTTGTTTACAAATATATTTTTCTTTTCCTAGTAGACTAGGAAGCACATTCTGTATCATACTTCTGTTTTTTCTTTATTAAAAAAGCCCTAAATTTTGGCAATTTTAAACATTCCAGTTCTATTCATGTATAATTACAATATTGGAGTAACATCACACTAACTTTCAGCTGAAGGTACTTCGTTTTCTCTTTTAATACTACAATGAATTTTCCAAATTATAATCATTCTTACTCAACAAACTGATCAGTTGTAAAATCGTAATGTACTATCACTTATCACCTTACAGACAAGAGATCTTTAGGAATTTCATATTATAACTGGAAATAGAGTGGTTTCTGATAGTCACGAAACGACAAGAAAGTGAAAAATAAAAACTAATGGTGAAAGCACTTTTAATTTAACAGGAATCTGGAAATGGGTGAACATTGCTTTTCGTCATAAATTCCAGGCTTTATTCATACGGAAGAATGGGTTTCTCATTAATTACTTATCACAGATCCATTTCAAGTATTTTACAATGATGACGTGGTTGCAGTCAGACAGTTCCAAATAATGAAGTAGCAGTGTGTGTATTTTTGTTCACAACTCCGAAAATATTGTCATCTTACATTTCACAAAATTGATATTTACGCCTGCAACAATAGTTAAAAAATTTCATGAGGTTACAGTTGGCCTTCAATCTTATATTTACCTTAACTGTTAGTAAAGACGTTATAAAGGGCCAGTGCATTGCGGCGTCATGAAGGACTGAAGTCCTGGATTTATGGGAAAACCCATAAATGTCATAATTACCTATTTGCACTTTCTTGCAGGAAAATGGTATTTTGAGTTTTTGAAGACATTTGCTTCTTAAAAAATCTTTCCGCTGCATGAAAATTCACAATATGATAGCACAATGTGGACAAATTTTACACTTTTTTTCGGCGGTGAAAGTTAGGGGTGGATTATCTAGTTCGATTTTTTAACAACTTAATCAAGTTTTCTCAACTCATTTCCTTCCTAGTATTAAAAAAAAAAAATCATAAGTTCGTTCACGAAAAATAATAAAAGGAGAGATTAAACTTTGCCTAAATCTCCTCACAGATATAGCATCAAATGATGCCACATATTTATCGGGAAAATAATCCGATTTTCTTCCCCCACGAAGAGTGCGAACTGAAGGTAAGTAAAAATAATATTCTGAAGCACTTGTTTTTTACTTACCTTCAGTTCGCACTCTTTTTCGTGAAAAAAAAAATCGGATAATTTTCCCAATAAATATGTGGCATCATTTGATGCCATATCCGTGAAGAGGTTAAGTCTGAAGCCCCTAAGAGAAAAATTTTCTTTGCTTTTACTTACGAGTGATCAATTCTATCTGCAAATATTTACTAGACAATTGATCATTTTATAACTTGTGAAGTGTATCTGGCAATTGCATCACGAAAAAAAAAAAAATAATAATAATAATAATAAATGTATTTAACCGAAAGTCGGAATGTTATGTATTACCTGACAGAATGTAATATCTAGTTGGAACCGCATCAATGTTTTTAAAATGTCGAACAACATATTTCCAGAATATGGGTATTTTCAAGACAGAGACGTTCTCTTACTACTTCTGTTTCCATTCTACTGAAAAAAAAAACAAACAAAAAAAAAAAAAAAAACTTCACAACCTTTGATACAACATGGAAACGCGAACTATATTGCGATCTTCCAGTCAAATTACAACGAATTACTGTTAATATTTAACTGACAGTTAAGTTCTAATGTATCACCGCTATTAATATTTTATATTGTATTTACCAATAATTGCACAGCAGCATATTTGCTATGATTACAACCAAAGGGGGGCTCTGTCCGCAGAGGATTAACTCCAGCATCAGATTGGTTCGTTCTGTCCACTAACACGTAGCAGACTGTTTTCGGGCTCTTTACTTATACCATCGTACAGAACTGGCATGACCAGTCGAATTACTTTCGAGTTTTATATTTTTCACACGCACTTACGCATTTTACTGAGCCTATTTAAATGCCTTTTCTGGTTTGACTATTATGTTTCATTTTAAACTGTTTATATTCAGCTATATTGTGGGCTTCAGTCACGACGTACGTTAGGCTGAGGAATCAACAATAGTATGAGGTTGAGTGGTCATAAACAGGTTGGGGAAAGATTGAGTGAGCTTCGCTTCTACCAGCATCAATTTTATACATACCTTAAAAGAGATTTCTCCTTATATACTTTTATCTACACCTCCTCAGTTCTCCCTACAATCAATAGTTCGTCAGATGTATGTATATTTCATTAAAAATGTAATAAATTTCAGTGAGTTTGACATACGTGTTATGAAAGATGATGATCGGAAGAAGATAAATGACCGATTTCCAAATGCTGTAAAGTTATGACGCTATTGCATAAACAGTTAGGAAATTCATGTTGTCAGCCATTCCAGGAGCCGCTTCGCCTTCCTTTCTACATAACCATCCATCATGAAGACCATAAGGACTGACCAATGAGCTGTCAGACCACTCCAATCAATCAGATTTCACTGAACGCCAACTCGGATGTTCTTTTCTCTTTGCACCAGCCTGTCTCGTTTCAATAATATATTCGCCTATTCTTCCCAGTACTCTGTTTACAGATCATCTATACTATATGACCTAATGAATGTAGAAACGGGAGATACGCATTTACAACATACATATACAGAATTTATTATTACCTATACCACATTCAAATACAATAAAATGAAATCTTTAGTGTTAACGCTCCATGGTAATATATCGCACGCTATAAGGATTAATGATAAATTGTAAAAGAATTGTTGAAATTAGAAAGAACAGAGCACGATTATCGTTACACGTTAAGGCAATAGTGCGTTGTTTCTAGATTTTAGAATACTTTCAATGTTTAAACTTCACTTTCCCTCGTGTGCATATTAGACTTTACCTCATATAGGGTCTATACACTGGACGTCCCAGACAAAATATTCAGTGCTTATAAATCGAAAATTACTAGAGATGAAACAAGAATTGAGAGAAGAATGTCATCGAATGGAGGGCTCTAATAGCCCCACAACAAAGCCTTTGGAAGAGGAGAGGATGAGATATCCGAAAATGTTAAATGAAAAGATATAGTGTACGTCATGTGATACTCATTCAAAAGATAATGGAAGAGAGAAAACATCTTTATGAAAAAGTGGTTTGCATGGGACACTTGCTCACTTGAAATCTTCGGTTGATACGGGACCCTATGGGCCTAACAGAACGCTCCATTCGACGTATCCTCTGACATTATTCTATAAAGGTGACGAAGAAAGTTCTGTCGCTTTTTGTGGAGGTCTGTACTCAATTGGCCCTCACACCGTGAGTCGAATGAGAATGGAGATAAGGCAAAGGTCAGTTGTTGGTGTGGGTATATCTATCATACTACCTGGTTGTGGCAGTTCAGCTACACTGAACTTGCGTAAGGATAAAGTGAACATGGGACCTTCATAGAGTGCCATAAGGGCGCGTATGCTGTACGAGTTCAAACTGGGGTCAAACGCCACTGCAGCGGGGCGGAAGATATGCCAGGTCTTTGGTGAGGGTGTCGCGACTACGCGGACAGTGCAGCGCTGGTTTAAGGACGGTGACGAAACATTCGAAGACGCACCACGTGCCGGAAGACAAACACATGTACAAAATGAAGACCTTCAGGCAGCAATTGAGGCGAACAGTGGCCAGACATGTGGTGAATTGGGAATACAATTCAATGTGAGTGGAGAAACCATTCGGCAGCACCTCCATTAATTTGGGAAGCACTACAAGTTGGGTCGATGTGTCCCACATGATTTGACTTCGGATCAGAAGGCAACGCGAGGAGATACCTGTGTTTCTTTGCAGTCTCGTCTGAGAAAGGAGCCATTTCTGTACAGGGTATTGACATATGAGAATAAGTCCTGTACGAAGCTGCATGGCATCATCATCATCGGTTAGCACCCTACGAACCGGTTCCAAAACAGCCGAAACCAGCACTGTACCAGAAGAAGGTCCTCCTGTGTATTTGGTGGACTGTTTGCGGCATCATGCATCGGGAACTGCTGCCAGCTGCTCAGAGTATCAATGCAACTGTACTCTCAGCAGTTGTGCCGTGTTTAAGAAAAATTCAAAACTCTGGAGCGAGCACTTTTGAATCGCAAGGGAACCTCCTGTTGCAGGACAACGCTAAGTCGCACGTGGCTAGGATGACCCGGGACACCATTCTACACCTTGGATGGGAAACACTTGCATCCGCATACTCCTCAGACATTGCACCATCAGATGATCACTTGTTCCATTCCTTGGACAATCACCTCAGCGGACGCCAGTTCAAATCCCTAGTAGAGGTGTAAAATGCACTAGATACCTTCTTCGCTTCACGGCCCAACAAGTTCTACCGCGATGAAATCCATGGTCTTCCAGAACGTTGGCAGAAGGTCGTCGATGCCGATGGGACTATTTTTGATCTTCCAGGTACGTTTTAGGTGACATATCAATGTTCGAAGGTTGTGGGTGAAAAAGCGACAGAACTTTCTTGGTTACCCTTATAACTCATTTGTTTTCATTTTATCTCCAGCCGTTTGTGATTTATAAGCAAAAGGGTTAAAACACACACACATATATTATATATATGAAGAGTTAATTACTTAAGTCGACTGAAAGTAACAGCAGTACGCGCTCGAATGGTTAAAACTAGATATCGAGTCATAGTACTGTTGCTCTTTATCTTTCATTTTGCTACAGAAAAAATAATTCTGAAGAGACGAAAGACGAATTATATTTTGTGAATTTAGAAACGATCCAAGACACACAAAAATCCATCCTATTGTTTACGTTAACTTCCTTCTAAAATGAACACTTCAAAATAAAACATGCTAACAAAATTATTAAAAACACTGACCAGGCATGTTTTTACAAATTTAGTCAAAAAAAAAAAATGTAGAAGTAGTCCCGTTATAAGAGTGAGACATGAATTTTAATAAAGCTTGTGTTGCAATGACCCAAGCAAAGCATCACAGTGGATATTCTGCGTGGGATACGAGATGAGGGACATAAAACCACAGCAGGAAAGGATTGTAAACGAAACGAATAAAGAATGCCATGCATTACATAATTCCATGCTCCGTTAATTAACATTTCTCGCATCACGTGAAAAGAACACAGTACGAGGAAAAGAAAATAAAACAGAATGATGAGAGAAATACTTCACAGAATTATTCAACCAGAAAGGATGGGGAAAATTAAAACAAGACTAATAATTCTTTTGTTACAAATCCTGTGCATCTGACGGCACTATAGTATAGTAAGTTCCCACCGAACGAGGAAAAACCAACAAATAATGAAAACAATGAAGTATTTTTCTTTACTCTCTGAAATGGGTTTTTAAATGGTTTGTTTATTTGGTATTTTGAGATCCAATTCAGAAATTTTCCCATGAAGACAAATCAAGAATTGTTATGGTAGCTTGTGTTTTTTGTCACCTATATTATTGCAGAATGGGCACAACAAGGTTATTAGAATAGCATCACAAAGAGCACAGTTATTCCTAGATACTAAAAAAAAAAAAAAAAAAATAATGTCAAATTCTCATAATTCTACTTTCCACAGATCTAGTTTATTCTTTTCTTCTTATAGTTGTGATGTCCAGTTTTCCTTTACCAAAGCATAAAGCGCAAGGATAAATACAGATAACTATGTTCATTGTCAAATGTGAGAATAAGGACTGACAAACTCCAAGAAATATTTTTATTTATTTATTTATTAACGAAGCTCCACATATGCTACCAAAGCAATTTGAAAGAAGGTTGGCATTGATACATAAAAAGCATTATTCTAGCATTCACTTATGACAAAACTCTTAAATCAGAATTTTAGAAACGATCCAAAAGAATGGATCAAAAGATTGCGATCTTGGTCGAGAATTTTAGGAATTAAAAAAAAAAAAATGCATTAAAGATTGCGATCTTGACCAATAATTAGTTTTTGAATCAGGGGCCACAAAATTTTTGAATAGATCCTAAATCGAGTTTTCGCATTTTCTATGGAATAAGCACATCATACTAAGTTCAGTGATAGTTTGGGTTTGACTACACTATATGTAGTTCTCCAGATATAAAGTGTATAAGAAAATTTTTGATTGAAACATATTGTATCTTTTGATCCAAAAATTAGTCATGATGGCTAGCTTTCACATTCGAACCTACGACCTCTCGATTTAGAGAAAAGAACGCTAACAGTTCAGCTACATTCATTCGAAATTCCTTAGTGTACAATTCAATCTTAATCAGGAGCCAGTGTCTCAGTATGTTCCACTATTAGGGATGCCTCGTGACAAGATCTGAGTCTGTTTCGTCTCGAATAAGGTATCGTCAGAGTGATGTCTCACGTCGGAAAGTATGAGCTCTTTCAAATCAGTACGAACATTCAATCTTGTCTTATGTCGTTGTCAACCTTATCTACCCGACAATGTTAAGTTGTTACGGTACAGTTTCATTGTTATTCTAACGAAAAACATGTTAGTTTCTGCAAAAATAAGGTTACATCAGTAGAAGTTAAGACATTCTTGTTTAACCTAAGACTAACCGTGTCATTTCTAGATACAAGCCAATAACCTCATATAGTGCTCATTGTGTGATAATGTAAGTGACAAACATAGTTACTACATAACCTCTCTAATTTGTCTTTATGGGAAACTTTCTGAACTAGATCTCACTGTACAAAAACTATTAAACAAGTAATTTCAACGGATAAGGAAAAATCCCCCATTGTTGTAATGTATTTGTTAATTCGTAGTATTGTTTGTAAGGTTGATCCATCATAATACAATAGAAGTACTTGAGGATATTTAATCATTGCCTTGTTATTCGAATTATCACACAAACAGTTTTTATTCCAATAATCATTCAATTGTTTGTAATGTAAATAAACTGTTCGAATGGAATTTGAATTTTAGCAATACTATCAAGAAATTTATAAATGCTATTAGACTAGCCCTAACAGCTCAGTAACAACAATCAGCTTATGACGTAACAAGGGAAACGTCTCAGTGCATCACACTAATTCTTACTAGTAAAACAGACACACTATAGATTTCGCTACAGCCCGCATGCAATTTATAGATTTAAAACAACTGTGACGGTCTAATTACAACTTAAAGACTATATTGGGGATGCTGTAACCCAGTGGTAGAGCACTCAGTTTTAGTGCGTGCGATTCTTGGTTCGATATCGGATCTAGCCAAGTGGTGGACAAAATTCGTATGCACAGGTTTTCTCGGGGTTCTCCCATTTCCTCGTTCCACCATTATCCATTTTATCATCACTGTATCGTAGCCTCGGTGCATAATCTTGAGACGCTAAACTCAATAGATAAATAAAGTATTATTTCAATTTACTTTCAAGATCAAGCCAGGGCCGTAACTACATTTAGATCTGAGTATTAATATTTTCATGACCGCGTGTTGGTTAGCGGCCGAACTAAAATTATCATCTAGGTAATCGTTAAATGTAAACAATTGAAGGTTTTAACGTTCTTAACCTATAGCGTACGGCGGGCCGAAGGCTCGAGTGCAACAACTAGTACTACCACAATCTACGGTGTTATGCTCTTCAAATTTTGTTAACATAAGTAAGCCTTCATATGTCGAAGTTGGAGCAAAGCCATTAAACTATCTTCAAAGTTCCCCGTAGAAAAGAAATTCTTTGCATGCAGTCAACTCCTTCACGGTTGTCTACATTAATGTAATAAATGCGTTTGATATTCCAAGAGAAAAACGAATCTTATGGGGGAAAAACTAGGAAATTACACAACATTAACAAACGTACATACATATACGGGTTGCTCCGTTTATGGGTCCTTTCGCCGCCTCATTGACTTCTAGGGAGAAATGGTTTTATGATGAGTATTCTGTGCCACATGACACTTGAGAATCTTTCTTTCAATCCTGACCACCGATGACCTTAGCGATTATGACATTTAGTTGAGATTAGTGGAACCGTAACATACTTCTTGGGGGAGAATTGGAGCTCCGTTCATTAAATGTCTTCACCAACCTTACACACTTTTTTTTTTTTTTCCATTTTAGTGAATAACTCAAACGCAATGAAGAAAATAGAAATTTAAAGTCACATAATACTTGCAAAAATGCTATACATGAACTAACAATTGTTTTCAACACCTGTGCTCATAGAAATCTATATGGTCAATAAATGGCATATACTACGCAACCAAATTTCTAGTCTTAAAAAAAAATAGAAACAGTTAATTTATTTTTTTTAGATACTACCTTGCTCACTTTCTACATTTTCTTTATATCCTTCACTGTCAAAGTTACTCTCTAAAACTGAAAAACTGGGGGATGAAATTACCAACAGCTGTAACTTTCGCTTCAGCCCAATTATTTACATTTAGTTTACAGCTATTATTATTATTATTATTATTATTATTATTATTATTGAGTTTCGAAATGTGGTGTTGGAGGAAAATGAAGATAAAATGGACAGAGAGAGTAACAAACGAAGATGTTTTAAAACAGATAGGAGAGAAGAGGACACTTCTATCCAGCATCCTTCGTAGGAAAGCCAATTTGACTGACACCATCTTGCGAAGAGATTGTCTTCTTCACACCACCATAGGAGGATAGATGGAAGGAAAGCGTGGAATAGGAAGAAAACAGCTGATCGGTGATTTGAAAAATAGAAAAAAATATTGGGAGTTAGAGAAAGATGAATATCGAGAAACGTGGAAGAAACATTTCCAGGCCCAAATCTAAAATTGAAAATATATAACCTCAGTTCCAGGACCTGACGAAAGGCAGAATACTTAATAATAATACAATGACACCAATTTTATTTGAAGTGGATCGTAAGATTGTAATTGTATAACTTTTAACCTTGCACTTTATTTCTACAAGAGAGACTGTCTTTTTCTTGAAACTATTTTATCAGACGAAAAATCATTTTAAAAGATTTCTAGAAGCCTAGACCTTGAGGAGAAAGTATTTTCTAAAAACATGAGTGGCACCGATTACAACCATCTGTCTGTCTGGGTTTCAAAGTCTTTCAACACTGAAGGACAACGAAAACGGAAATATACTTTTTTAAGGACTGTCATCACATAACCTTCAATGCAAGCACGCTTCCGTCATATTTACAGATCATAAAACCTTGATTGTTTATGTTTTGAATACGAGTTTATTTTTTACCTTGAGGTAAATTTCATATAGCAAAATGCTGGACTAAGTTACATTTTCATTTGATTGCAAGATTTCAAAGTTCTATGGAATAGCCACAAAACAGAAAAAGTTATTACGAACATTTTTATTAATTCTTTGTTAATTAATGCGTCGACAAGCTCACTACTTCTTTCTTTTGTAATATTAAGCAGTAGTTTACATCAATACATATTTCCAAATTTTACCTTGCCTTATTTTGCACGCAAAATATACAATACATTATATACACACACTTACATAAGCGTATATGGTATTATTGAACCACATGCAGCCAGTTCGTTGAATATCCTTACAATAGTTCAAGTGAACAATCCGAAAATCACATCTGAAAAGCACTTTTCGGTGGTCTAATATCTAGTGTGCATGTCTTTCTCGCACTAGTTTCCGATTTCGAGTCCCGATGAAAGAGCATGGAACGCACTGCACTGGTTCAGATCTCATTTTAACTGTAGGTCTCGTTCTATGTAGAATCACTACTAACAATAATAAATATGGTTCTAATCCGTCAACTGAACCAACATGTAAAAATACATGCGAAATGTGATCTAGATTAAAAATAAGACAATTTCAAAATTTTATCTAAATATGTTATACTTTAATTCGTATTAAAACATTGGACCATGTGAATGTTTCAATAATTATCTACCTATTAAAATGCTACAATAGCAATTAAAAGCGCCCCAGCTCCAACGTATAACTATGGCTTTCAAATCTTTCATTTACGGTTATGTGCGATTTCACGTTTAACAGAGACAAACATTTTAAGTACGAGTGCTTTAAATAAATCAGTTAACTAGATCTTTTTCATAAAGTTTATGATATGAAATTGTTGTTCAAAGCCTTTGTATTTTAATAAGTCTTTTCTAAAATCAATGCACATGAATTGTGCTTCCGAGTTCCTTTAAACTATATGTTGTGGAAATTTATATGTTTGTGGCCAATCCTTTCGACAATGAGATCTCGGAAACTACAGGCTCTAGAAAGAAGACGTTTTCACTGATGGATTGGAAATTTTGCGTAGATTGTCCAGTTCTAATTGAATATTTTAAAAACTGCCGTTATTTATTACATTTTTTTAGAATACGCATGGAAGCGTTGAAATTAAAAAAAAACTAAAGCACCATATCCTACGCGTTATACATTCCAACACCACGCTGTTGTATATAGGGGTTGCAGATGGCTCAGGCGTTTATTTCATGGCCAAATAATAATGAAAAAGGAACGATAACCATTTCTCCAATTTAACCAGTAAGATGAATCTTTATTTTTAAAGTGATTTCCCCAATGGACATATATAACTGCGATTATAATTAATTGCGTATGTAATGTATTTGCTTATTACATGAAAGAAAGAAAACACTGGTCATGCATGAATTAGAAATTCCAACCGGAAGTAGGCTCAAATCTTGCAAACGGTGCGAAATATTGAGGTCCCCTTTATGATACGCCTTGCCGATGTTTTTTTTTTTTTTTAAATCAAGACTTTTTTCACTTGTGTGTGTAAAGGGACACGTACATATGTGAGGAATGAGAAGGATATTTATGCACATATGCGAATGATGCGCTGTGTAGAGAGCGCAGGTTCAGCTAGTTTATGCCTCCAATCATTTCGACAATGAGATTTCGAAAATCTCGAGTGCTAGAAACGTGACGTTTTCGCTGGTCGATTTCAAATTCTGTGTAGATTGTTCAATTCTAATTAAATATTTTTAAAAAAGTGCCATTATTTCTTTATACATTGTTTATGAGTGAACTGAGAGTGGTAAAATTTTTAAAAAGCATTATATAATGTGAGTTACACATTCCAACACAACATAGTTGTATATAGGGGTTGTATCCTTCTCAGACGTTTGTTTCATGGCCAAATGATAACATCGAACGAATAACCATTTCTCCAAACTAAGATACCCATTTCTCCAGCCTAAGATACCCATTTCTCCAGCCTAAGATACCCATTTCTCCAGCCTAAGATGAATATTTACTGTTTGCAGTGTTTTATCCAATGAACACCATATATTACTGACATAATTAATCGTGTATATAATGTATTTGCTTATTACATACTGCATGAAACTTTGATCATGCATGAATTAGAAATTCCAACCGGAAGTAGGCTCAATCTTGCAAACGGTGCGAGATATTGAAAAAACAATCGAAAAAAAAAATACCCCTTTATGGTACCCCTTGCCAATTTTTATCAAGACGTTTTTCACTTGTGTCTGTAAAGGAACATGTACAGATGTGAGGAATAACAAGGCGATTCATGCTCATATGTGAATGATGCACTGTGTAGAGAGCGCAGGTTCAGCAAGTGTATATATTAAAATGCTAGAAAAGAATGTTTGTTGTCAATCCTTTCGAGAATGAGATCTCGAAAACCACAAGTGCTAAAAACGTGCCGTTTTGCCTGGACAGTTCCAAATTTTGTGTAGATTTGCGTTCTCATTCAAATTTAAAAAAAAGTCTATTTTTCTATTCCACATTTTAGGTCCTATTAGTTTAATATTGCAAATAGGTTGATATCCTTGTGAAAGGTAACCAGTAGGGGAGCTACATATAGCGGGGTGATATACATTTCAGGCCCTTTGCATTAATCTGAATGACAAAATCTATTGAAAGCTCGCAACTTCGAAGGCTTGTGACCCCACAATGACGAGTACTCAGAAAGGAATTATGAGAAAAATATTTGAATTTCGTATCATCTATCACTTATCCAAATTGTCACCCCCCCCCCACAACATTCTATATATTAAAACAATACGTTTGTCTATAGCAATTCACTCCCTTGAGAGTCTTCTTGTCCTTTACTTGTAATCGTAAAAGGACTTGTACAGATATAATGAGAAATGGGAAGGAGAGTCACGTTCATATTAGAACTGTGTAAACAGCGCACGTTCAGCTAGTTATAGCACAAAAACTTAATTCAAATTTGTGTATCTTTAACACTCAGCGAGTTTTATCATTCACCACCAAGATAAACAAGATATACCCTTTCATACTCTCTAAAAATATTATATATTCGCACATTTTTTTTCTTTATCCTCTTCTGCATCCTCCTCAAGGGTGACAAGAGAAAGTGATAAAAAACTTTCAGGCGACTGTGTGCTCTGCTAACATCTCCACGCGAAGGGAACAGGAATAAAAAAAAAAGGAAAGAGGAAAAAAATGATGTAATATTCGCATAGAATCTGTGATTGATGACGTGATGTTTCCAAAGAACGTAAAAAAAAAACCTCTTCCAGAGCGTTGTCCAGGAGACGAGAAATTGCGATAAAAGGAGATGGAAGAAATCAAGGGCGGAAACTCATTACCGGTATCCACAACGGCTTTCTTTTCATCCTTATATAAGGAAAAAAAGGGGGGGATCTTTCCACGGATGACAGCAGACTAATCGGTCGTCACGGCGCAATACATCACAATTCAGGAGACCTGGAGAACACACCATCACAGCAATGGATGACTGTACCGAATATAGCGTCTGAGAGGCAAAAGAAACTCAAAGAATATTCCCAAGAGTGGCATTTATATCATGGAATGAAATGCAATTTCTATGTTACAAAATTACTGCCTTTCAATCTTTCTACTTTTCGCGATTTTTTCTTTTCAAAATTCTGCATAAACGGGAAAACAAATTTTCCAGTTTCTCTCCGTAATTTTACAAATGTGTTCGTAAATAAGTTTTGAAATCAATTACAGTGCCATAAAAAATAATCTTACATGTAAAGATATACGTATGTTTTTGTGCTACACAAATGCACACTACAGAGGTTGTTCAAGTCTTCATTTGGCCAATTTCGACTTACATAAAAATTTAGAAGAATCCATGGCGCCTGGTCCGTAAGTGCTCGATTTGTTTCCCTTGGTTCCTAACAATAGCCCGACAGCGTAATTTCCACTGTAATAGGCTTCTCTGAAGAACTGGGAGGGGAATCTTGTCCCATTCCCTTTGCACAGTTTTCCAAAGTCCTTCCACAGTTGTCACACGCCGTTTTCCCAAAGCCCGCTTCAGCAATCCAAATCCACAATAGTCCATAGGACTTGCATCTGGAGATTTAACAGGTACCTCAATGAAAGGTACCACCTGTATACCACTTGCTTCCTCCATCTCCCTGTAGAATGCGAGGGACGATCGTGAGGTATTTGATGAGGCCTTGTCCATCTGAATGCGCACCAGATTGGTGTCATTTCCGTGCATTGTTGGAATCTCATGCTCGTAGATCGGCCTCATGATCTGCTCCTGAAAATACTGCGAATTCATTTTGCAGTTCTTCGCCACCCTACGAAACTTCAGTTTACCTCGGTAACAGCCAGTAACGACCATGAACCCCTTTTGGGAAGGATTCTTTACAGACACGGATCCACCTTCTGAAGTTCTTGGCGCCTTTCTCTCGGTACATGATGGCTCTCGGTTTGCCGCAGTCGGAAAGGTAAATCCATGCTTCATCGAGCGTTACGACGTACATCCACCTTTGTTTTGCCAGATGCCGTTCGTACAGCTTCCGGGCGTTACACTTTCGTTCCTTTTGGTGGGCATCCGTGAGAAGATCGCCGCGAGCTTTCATAACGTTTTCCAGCTTGAAGTTCATGGTGTAACGTCCGGCTCACAGTCCCCAAAGACACGTCAAGACGATTAGCCATACACCTTTGTGTTGGCGAATTTTTTTGCATTGTCATTTTGCGAAGTTTTCTCTGCATGGTGGAGGTGTCCTTGGTGCATTCCCGCTTCCTAGGCAGCTTCGTTGGTGATCCAA
Organism: Thermobia domestica; assembly: GCF_964235325.1. Taxonomy (NCBI): domain Eukaryota; kingdom Metazoa; phylum Arthropoda; class Insecta; order Zygentoma; family Lepismatidae; genus Thermobia; species Thermobia domestica. The sequence goes on from NC_137454.1 coordinate 296,759,592, forward strand.
GTGGTGGAGCTTCGTTGCCCTTGTACTTTTTAATAACATTTTTTATTCCACTTAAACTGATGTTGCAACCATTCTTCTTGCACTGTTTTCTAATGACAGAAACACTAAAGTGGGCGTCATAAAGAGCCGCAACATAGCCTTCCCAAAACCGGCTTAGTTTGGGCGGCATTTTGGTCACAGAGCGGAAACCCACACACTTGAAAACAAATTTAACACAACACTCACAACAATGGTCCTGTTTTGTGCGTTATTGTCGTCCGCGCAGAAAAAACCACTCTGTTCCCAGGAAGCCAGTGCACAACACTGCAGGACGCGACGGGCCAGGTCGGGTGAGTCCATTCTGCCCGGAGGGAGAAGGAACGAAATCGGCCAAACGTAGACTGAACAACCTCTGTATTAGCTTGGTAATTACGGAAAGACTGCAGGCGAACTGGGTTTTTATCATGTCAATTTGATTAATATGCGTGTCTTAAGGAGAGGGTAATTCAAAATTTATACCAAATATAGAGTATTTCAGGAATTCTTCAATTTTGGGATATTAAACACTGTATACGAACTTATTAAAAATATGCTGATATATCCCACAGTCTTCGAAAATTCCGCTACTAAACGCAATTTCTATATTTTCATTTTCCATCTTATGTTCATAAAATGGTAATAGTGAAGAAACGGTTCAAAAATTTTAAATGAGTTGAGGTGGGTTTTTAAGCTGAGTTGAGCTTTTGTTTTCAAATGTGAATATACCGTATACATGTGTAGTATACCTTAAAATAATAAATTACCTATCGTGTCTATTACACTCTTAAGGCCAATCTACACCATAAAAGATCTTGTACAAGATCTTGTAGCTGTCATAAAAAAAATCTTGAAACCCTACCATATTTCCCCGTGTACACATAGTCTTGATAGGGTCATAAAACATTTTTTCCATCTTGCAAGAAGTTCAACAGTGTCCAACTTTTTGGGCCGTCTTGCTTGCTACCTGCTATCGCCCTCCCGCTGACATAAAAGAAAATCCAGTTGCGCCGCTTCCGAAACAATGGTTTCTTTTGGGCTGGAGGGAGAAGAGCCAAAATACACATTTTTACGACTGCCAGGGAAAACAAGTGTCTCTTCTTTTGTTAACAGCTCGGTTCCATGAATGTAGGCATCGAAATAATTTAGCTTCCTCACAGATATGAAAATAGCATGCTGAATTCAGGATGGTACTGCAAGCTAAATTCTGTAATCATAGCAGATTTACCGAAGTTATTATTTTTCACAATTACTAATTTTCATAATAATAATAATAATAATGTTTTTTCCGATAAACTGATTGTCACCAAATAATATTATATATACATATATATATAATGGATTAAATGGAAATTTGAACCGATGTACATAGTTTTCAGGGTTGTACTTGAGCAGAAATCCTTAGGTTTTGCAATTATTCTAATTATGCCTATATTTTGATTGTAGATAGAAGCTGCGGTGGCTCAGTGGTAGAGCGTTCACCTCCGTTGCTTGGGGTATCTGGTTCGATCCGAGCTCGCGCCGTGTGGAATTTGTGGTGGACAAACACCATGCTCCTGGGTTTTCTCGGGGTTCTCCCGTTTCCTCCCACTTTTTTCATTCCACCATTTCATTCATATCTCATCACCGTCTCCTTTAGCCTAACCGGCATAACCGTGGAACGTAAAACTTAAAGATTTCATTTCATTTTTTCGCAATAATTCTGTAAGAAGAATAACTCTTTCTTTTAGTTTTATCATAAATTGTAGATGTTATTCTACTTGTTCTTCTTGGAAAAATAACTAGATACTATTCTCTTATTAGCAGCGTTATTCACATCTATATCAGTAAAAATGAATGTGATTAAAGAAAAAGAAAAAAAAAAGAAAGAAAGCTAACTGCATAGAAATTGAAAATTGTCTGACTCAGTTGCAAGTAAACCGTTTGACATTATAGCTGAAACAAAGATAAAACAAACTTACTTCGGTCTAGTATCAAGTCATTTCAATTGTATTGTTTTCCAGTAGTTCACCTCCAACATGCTAAAGCTCGCAGTCAGGGGCGGCTTTAGGATTTTAATTTTGGGTAGGTCCGCTCCTCACGTATGGATACATATGCACATTCGATTGATTAATGACAATAGGAAATTACTTTTACAGTAGTTGTTGATGCTGTTTATTAAATAATTATTTACCATTAATAGAAAAAGTGAAAATATATTTACTTTTTATTATATCTTTTAGTGTTTATATATTTTCAGTTTTATATATTTTTGGGTAGCCCCGTGTCTACCCGCTAAAACCGCCACTGCTCGCAGTACGTAAAAGGTTCCACAGTTCACAGCCTCAAGACATGTTTGGCCATATATTAAGCAAACAATGCAAAAGGATGCGTAAGACTGCCCTGATCCCCCATTATCTGACCCTATGATTTGATTGAAACTACAAAAAAAATACAAGTATTTTGATATTGATATTGATATTTTGTATTGCTGCTATTTACATTGGCAATATAAATATGAAAATCAAAGTATATATGATACTATTGCATATAGTATAGAATTATGTGTACACTGAGAAAAATCCGTTTTTCGGACAGCGATATGTTGTACAGCGGTGGACACTTCTAAATGGTACAGCCATATGGAGATTTACGGCTAAGGTGTACCATTTAGAAGTGTCCACCGCTGTACAAATATATGGAATCCTTACGATTAGTACGGAAATCTGTACGGAGCATACGTTATCCATATACTACATAGTTACTGCCTTTTTCTCATTTAGACATTATATCATGTCGCTGCAGGGTGTCTGACATCTAACAAACTTCCGTATACTACACATGTATACGTATATTATATACGTCAGCTATATATTTCATACATCCATCTGTATGTGAGATTCTGACCGCCTATGGACAGTTGTTTCTTTCATTATGAGTGACGTCATTGAACAAAGAACAACTGTCGTTTTCTTGCGAGTCGGTTTATGCATATCGTATCATGGCATGGGAGGTCGTAACACCCCTCATTCTATATCTTCTACTTCGTGCTGTTAATACTTTACTACGCAACACGCTCTTATTAGTTTATTATAAGCTTCATATATTTACTAACTACCGAACGATATTTGTAGTCTCGGGCATTAAATTGGATAATAATAATAATAATAATAATAATAATAATAATAATAATAATAATAATAATAATAATAATAATAATAATAATAATAATAATAATAATAAGAAGAAGAAGAAGAAGAAGAAGAAGAAGAAGAAGAAGAAGATGATGAGTCATTTACTGAACGAGGTTTGTTTACAACTAAAAAGAACAAAGGAACGAAACAAAAGCCTGAGTAAGTACAACAGTTATTACAACGTCAATTAAATATTTCTTTAATTACTGATTACTTTAGTATAACTCGCTTTAAGTTTAATATATTAGTAACATGCTAACGTGACTTATGGTTGATGATGAGATAGGTGATAATGGTTGAATAAAGTTGGATGCAAGAGGAGAATCCCAAGCACACAGTGTTTGTCCACCAAAAGCTCACTTGACAGTGGCTAAAATTGACCTATGGACCAAACGAGTAAGAGTTGAGCGCTCTATTGGGTCCAAGTGCTTTTCGTGAAACACTGTGAAGGGAGGGAATCAATTTTGTGAAGATAGGCGAATAGCACAGAGAGTTGGGGCACCAAATGTGATGGAGGGGGAGTTACTATCAGTCAACTTCACTTAGTTTTACTATGCATGCAGATTCACTAGCTTATCTGACCTACTTTTAAGCGCGTAACGTTCCAGTTTTGGATGTTCGAAATCTGAAAATATCGTGTTGATAGGTTTTCGTCATAAATACTTTCAATATAGAAAAGTAATTCACGTGAAATATATTTACGACGTTAGAAGGTCCGTGGCATTATTTACATCTCATAGTTTATAAAAGGTATAAATAATACAATGTATATATGTACTGTATGCTGAGACTTATAACATGAATAAAGGTTTGCAATTTTATTAATAGAGGCCGCGATGGCTCAGTGGTAGAACATTTACCTCTGGTGCATGGGGTTCTTGGTTCGATCCCAACTCGCGCCACGTGAGCTTTCTGGAGGACAAATATCGTGTGCATGTTTTTTCTCGGGATTCTCTCGTTTCCTCACACTTTCTTCATTTCACCATTTCATTCATTTCTCTTCATCACTGCCTCTTTTAGCCTAGCCAGCATAACCGTGGGATGTAAAACTTAGAGATTTCATTTCATTTCATTTTTGGAGTAGTGACTTCGACTTTATTCAGCGTTTGGTTTGGAAAAAATCATCGAAATTAATTTTATTTCTTCGGAAAATTCGATTACGCCGTTTTAGTGTTTTAAGTTCTTCTAATGTCCTTTTAACACGCAACCACCTAGTTATGTTACTGCATGTAAAGTATTGCTTAAATTGGAGCTTTTGTACAGGGCAAAACAAATTGCTCTTCCACTCCAAGTGTACTAGCAACGTGCTCCATGTTACACGTACAATAAACTGCACTGTACTGAAACTGGGAATTGAAGAAACAAAGACCCTACGCGGTAGGAAAGAAGCATGGAAACATCCTTTCTTTTCCTTCGGGACAGATGGCCTAAATCTACACAAAGGTTGCTCTTTTATATATTCCGATGCACATTTCTGAGGATCCATTTCGCTACAGATGAAAGAAAGTATGCAGACATGAATGAGTGAAAAAAATTGTTCGCGCCAAAAGAAAAAGACCAAGGATACAAAATCTTGACACTGACTTCACAAACAATAAAATATAAATATACAGCAATTAATAGGGTCTATAAATAAAATGAAAGCTATATGCACAAACACATCATTTTGATCACTCGTGAAGTTAATGATGTGATAAATTAACAACTTACGTCAGGAATTTTATGACACTTTTGGTTTCCTCTTGCGAGAGACGTGGCCATATGAATATGTGTGTCAAAAGAATATAATTTCTGCTGTCATCGAAATAGCATATTGAATTCATCACGGTACTTCAAGCTAAATTCTGTAATCACAATAAATTTTAATCGAAGTTATCATTTCTCATAAGTAGAGACCGGATGTTAGGCAAAATGCCTATTCTTTAATATTAAAGATATGGTCAAAAATAACGTTTTAAAGTTTTTATAGGTTGTTATAGTTTCAATTTAAGACAATTTTATTTTGCCTATTTGGCCCCTTCCTGCCTAAATAATTGCTTTAGTGCCTAATATTGCCTATTCTATGCATTTTCTTCGAAATAATGCTTTATTGGTAAAAATATATAATTTAGTATCTCAAGAAAGGACTCTGCCTCTTCGAGAAATAAGTGCTGTCTGTAGTAATAAGATGCAGTAAAACTTTGGACTGCTATGTGTACTAATAAAGTGCTGTAAAACTTTCGACTGCTATGTGTATTGATTAAAATGTATAGAATTTGGACTGTTATATGTAGTGATAAAGCGCTGTATAGAATGTATTTACAAAATATACATGGAATACATGTCAACCTTCGTTTTTATATATACATTAAAAATATTAACAAACAGGTATGTTTCTATATTCTTTGGACAATATCTATGACTTGAATTTATTTTTTTAATTGTATTGAGTATTTATCTTTGTTATTTCGAGTTACACTTTAGTGCCTATTTTACTGCCTATTTTTTAAATTTTAAGTGCCTATTTGCCTGCCTATTTTCTAGGTTTTTAATGCCTAAACATCCGGTCTCTACTCATAAGTCATTGTGCAACATTCATCAAAATAGGAAATAAGTAGCAAATAGGAAGTTTAGCTGTTAGTATTTCAAAACTAATAATAATAATAATAATAATAATAATAATAATAATAATAATAATAATAATAATAATAATAATAATAATAATAATAATAATAAATAATAATAATAATAATAATAATAATAATGGGCTTCTAAGAATGGAGTCAACAGATTTTGGTGAATTGGCCTCCGAACCTATGTGGTCAATAATAATAGTAATAATATAGTTGTAGTAGTAGTAGTTCATATTTCTAAAGCTTATATTTCATCTACAAGTGTTTTTCTTATTAGGTATATTGTACGTATAACGAATAACCTATCTCCTTTTGCTTTTCTGGTGGGAATTGACCCCTTTTCATTTTCTGTTGCGAATTATCCGTGACCCGGTTATATATACATATATATATTGCCCACTAGCCCGGTCAATGAAGGGAAAATGTCAGAACAAATTTGTAGCAAGATGAATTATCTACCAATCGTTAGCACACATGTAAAGGTATAATTTCTCAAAATTCTCCTAAATTCTCCCCGATGCTTATCCCGCTATTCCCCTAAACCCCCTTGTGAAGCGTTTATGGCATCACTCATATCTTCGTTACTATATACCCTAGCGCGTTCACTCTTTTTTTCCCCCTAAGATTACGTAGTACAAATACGATTCAGTACAATTTATAGCTGGAAGTAACTGGTTAGGGGATATTTGTAAAAATCGAGACCCCCTCCCTCTGGAAGCGTTTACGGTATCACTCATATCTTTGTTATCGTACAGTCTGGCTTGTTTGTTCGTTTTTATTTTATTTCTAAGACTACTTCTACAAAGAAGGTTCACTAAGATTTTTAACAGGGAGTAACGGTTTGGGAGATATTTGTAATATGAATCGTGAAAACACCTGCTCGCATCGTGAAACACGGGCCAACAGAGCTGGCATGGCGTAACAACTGACTCGTTATCCCATCCCCCTTCTCTGATATTACACTTGTCTCACTTTTAGATGTGATTTAATTAATGGATAGAATAGAAACGTTCGTAATATAATATCATCTTTTGATGTTAAAATATACTTTCAAAAATAATCAAACACAAGCAGGTTTCTAATCCTGAGAGAAATCCATATTCCATGAGGAGTAAAATATATAAATTAGTCCCTAACGGAGCGCTTGTTTAAAGGCTGTAGGAAAAAAAAATATATATAAAACTTCTTTCAAAAGGAAGATTCTGGGTGCGTTCGCCACTCCTCAGTGCCGCCTCTAGAAGGGTGGAGATAAATACGAATTATGAAGCACTGCCGTCCACACTTTTAGTTAGCGAACCAAATATCGAAAAATGTTTCAAGTTTATTTTTCAAACCTGCCCGCCCCCTCAAAAATTCCTGGATCCGCCTCCGGTATCGGCTGTTGCCAATTAATTGCTAATAGTCATAGCGTACCTTTTGAAATGATTTCAAACGTTCTTTGCATAAAGTCCGTTCGCACACGCACCCTTTTACTGTGCGCCCTGGAGCAACTGTTCCACTCGCTCCATTGTAGTTACACCACTGGCCCAGGTCATACTAATATACTAAAAAATGTGATATTTGGAAGAAAAATCATTTTAATATGATAGCAAGGAATCAGAAAGGATTTTAAATTAAAATACGAACTCAAATGGGGAAGCGGTAATGGGTGTTCAAATGTTTTACCGAGAGTATTTTAGAAATCCCTTAAGTAAGGGACGTGAAACTCGGCATATCAACTCCTTGTTATAAATAACTGAAGACATGCTGCAGCGTTGTCAAAAATTTCGATGTTGAAGAGGGAATGAAGGCCAATTTCTTTAATATTTCAAATTTTGCGATTCTTTGTTTAGAAAAAGGTCAAATGTAAGGATTTTTTTAAATTGGAGGTGTGTAATTCTGTATTTGAACTCTCAATTAAAAATAGTGAATATCTGAAAACCACATAAATGTGAAGAAAAATACAATATATAGATAGACTTCATTCAGGTGATTCAGGTAAACCCATTTGTCATCCAGGCAGAACCCTGTAATGAGAAGGTTCACTATTTGTCCACTAGAGCGCAGTGCTGCATGGGTGGAAATGTCTTTCTTGCTTTCAAGAAGTTGATATGTGTAGACAGTAAATAGAAAGATTGGGTTTCAAGATTTTTTTATGATAGCTACAAGATCTTGTACAAGATCTTTTATGGTGTAGATTGGCCTTTACGTGCAAATGAACACAATTCATTAAAAAAAAAAGATTTATCTATTACTGTTGTAAGGCAATAAATACTTCAAATGAGATCTTCCATAAAATTTCATTCCTGTAGTTAATCACGGGTATTTTAAAAATCAATCGAATAAATTTTCGATGCCATTTAAGTTCACGGATCAATCTCTCTTCTGTGTTTATTTTGGCCCTAACAAGAAACGTCGATAAGTTTCTACAAGTGTCAATGATTAGATCTTTTGCCATTCTTATATAGAATCTCGTTAACTCTTGGTGACGGCTCCGCTTCCGATTACAAATTGCTATTATAGTATAAATGTGAAACTCATACTCCCGCTTATCTCAGTACGGGTAGGTGGGCTAGAACATGTCCTGGAGCAGAACACTCAGACAAGAACACGAAGAGAATCTGTTGCGAAAATAGAAGAAAACTATATTTTTTAATTTCCCACAGCTACACTAGAAAAATGAGGCATCATGTAGTATTTTCAAGGCAGAAAATCAGGATATGGTATCCACAAGGATGGTTATTTCACACTTTCCATTGCTAGTATAAAATGTCCTATCGGTTAATCTAAAACTTCGTTAGTAAATAAATAAATATTGAATATCAGATCGAAATATCGTCAACGTACGTTTCCAGTATTTTAAATATTGACGAAATAAACTTAACGACCTAATCTCTGCTTCACAAAGGAAGTCACGTTTGAATAAATTCTTATACTTATCGTTCGAATTAATGTAAAACTAACTTGAAAATTTCAATATTAGTACTGTATATGTTAAACTGAGATGTGGGTGTTGTAGAAAGGGAGGAACAGGTCTGATATGGAGAAAATGACACTAAGGAGATGATTGTTTTTACGGGAGGAAGTAATATGCAAATTTGACCTCGTTGCTCAGATGGAACATCTTATGAGAAAATGGAAATAATATTGTGTGAGCCGTCTTCTGTTCACTTTACTATTTTATATATATATATCCTCTCGTATACCTTAAGTAACGATGCGAGGTAGTTATTTGTGAAGAAAAAAATCTGACAGAAGGCAGCACTCATGACGAGCTCATTTTCGAGGTCTCACGAGAATTGCTAGACTCCGTTTGAATGGCTCTTCCTTCGCTCGTGAAGAAAGCAGCTGCACCTACGCTTCTCTTCTCTCCTCGTGATTTAAGACGGGAAGCTGAAAGTAGCTTCGCTGCTGTATGAGATTAAAACAAGTCATATGACATGATTATTTCTCTTGATAAAAAAATGAAGACGTTCGTAACATCTGATTCAATAATCTTTATTTATTGTACTTCACAAATGACTTTGATAGCGAGCAGTTTGTTTTTAAATAAAATACGTAGGTATTTCCTGTTACTTTTTTTTAAATGGACTTTCCATAGCATTCGACAGATAATAATAATAATAATAATAATAATAATAATAATAATAATAATAATAATAATAATAATAATAATAATAATAATAATAATAATAATAATAATAGGGACTTTCCATTATTGGCAGATTTATGCCGCAAACTAAAAAGCTTTTATGCACCGCGTTCTTCAACTAACCTTTTCTCTTCACGTACGAATTTTCTATTAACATTATCCATCGACTGCAGCTTCTTTCGCTTCCTTCCTCTCCTTTCTTCAACCGTACCTTCGAGCACCTTAACCATGGTACAGCCCCTTCTCATCCAATGCACCAACAGTGAAATTGTTCTGCACCTCCTCCCCGCAACCACTATTTATAACACCTTTTCATTAGTTTTCCGTTCGACGCTGCTAACTCTCTCCACTCTTATTCATACCCACATTTCAAAAGCCTACTGTTTCTTTTTCATCGAATTTCCGCATTATAATTCTGCCCCAGACAGTACAAGATTCCACACGAAAGATTTTATGAGTCTTTTTCCTTAACTCTTTATCCAATGACCTATAAAATAGACCTCCAAAATATTCTTCTATCATTCCTATTCTTGTTTTCATTTTACGTTCGCACTTCATATCACTACTAATACGATACTACTTAGGTGTTGGAAACTAGTCATCTACTATATTTTCTCTTACTTCTATATTTGACACTGGCCGCTTCGTTCCAATCACCATTGCCATCGCCCTTCTAACGTTTATTTTCACCTTATATTCTCCGCAGCCCTTCAAGTTTTCTATTTTATTAATTTCCTTTTCAGATTCCGCAACAAACGCCACATCATACATAAACCATTTACATCTAACCACTCTACCTCCTACAGAAATACGATTTTCACCTTCTTCAGCACATCTTTTAGATAGATATTAAATAACGTTGACAAAAGATATGTCTTTAAAATTCCTCTTCCAATTGCACTTTCTTCTGTCATTTCTTCCAACCCAATTTATATGTTGTACAGGTACTTTGTATAATAGGGCCACATACCACACTGAGGAATTACGAAACAGCCTATATCCTCATGATTTATATCGCTTTAAAAGTACAGAACTGATTACGATACTGTGAAAGGAAACTATATTCTAAAGGGCATTACAATTGTGGAAGGTAAAACACTGAGGAAAAGAGCATTACAAAAGATAACAATTCATATACATGGTGAAAAAGTTAGTAGGAAATTGTAATGCATGAAAACTTTCCATTTGCAGCAAGTGACTTTCCAACGATGACAAAATATTAATGATTATATCATCTCAAGTGCTATCAATCATAAACATTATTTCATGGGAATACCAAGTAGAAATAACACAAATCAACAAAAATTTTAGTCACTATATTCACCACCAACTATCTAAGGTATAGCAATACTCACAACTAAATATCAGACTATATATAACTAAATATCAGTTGTATGTTCAATATGAATATGACCTTAACCAGCTTCCTACATTCGTAATGCCAGGACCTATTAAGCACAATATTCACGTCTTCCACTACTACCCTCGTTATTACCTACAAGAGAATCAACAAGTTTCGTGTTAACAGCCATTACTAACAATCTGTTCCTTAAATTTATCACCGTTATTAAAGATCTCTCCAGTCCTGTTCACCTTGAACACCTTAACTTAATCAACTGGGAAAGAGGTACGAATGTCAGCCAAAACTAAAACACTACAACTTGAAACGGTATTTTATTACAAAAATGTTGAGTTATCAATGTTACTAAAAGACATCGAACCCAAATGAATCATTGAGGTTACTGGTCCTTACAAAGAAGTGAATAATTCAAGGTTACATTCTCCTCTAGATGTTCTGAAAGTGACAAAGATTATATCACAGACTACTACTCCCCCCACCATTTCTTTTAAAATTTCTGGTTGTATTCTGTATTATCCATTCATGGGATATAGAAAAGTCTGGCTCAAATATATGAAATGCATGTCACCAAGATTGGGCAATAAGGAGGAGGCAGGGGCTGGGGGGGGGGGAAATAATTGGAGGACTTGTATAGATAACAGATGTTTTCCAGCAGCTGAGTTTCTCAGTTACATATACAATCGAGACGCACTGAACCAAATCGGTATGAGTGTACACTATATCCCGACAGGCAAACTTCTAACTAATTACCGAATATATAAGTATTAGTGGTATTGTGCTACTGAAGTTACTCTAATATATTTTTCTGTTATTTGGATATCCGCATATTCAATTTCAATATCTGAATAATGAACATGTGCAAGACCCATTATTCGAATATTAATAGCACCAACCTATAGTATACTTAACTAGAGTACGATAAAACCTGCTACTAATGAAAACAGAGAACAAACATCAGTGAAAGTGCATATCTATACCCTCTCCTGTACCAGTTCGAGGCCAAGTAGTAACGGATTCGATGCCAGATGCCACGATTACAAATTCAAGTTGCTGTTGAGCTTCAGTGCTGAAAATTAGGGTAGGGGAAAACTCCACGCCATCACTCAATCTACGCCATTCCTATGTATTTATTTTATTGGAAATTTCAGAACGAATAGGCTATTTGATTACAACAGTCGACAACACACAATGAATTCAGTTTTCCACACGAAGATAAACTATCAAAATTTTATTCTTTAACAAAGCATATGCACGAGGGACATACGCGTTTTTGTTGATGATTGTATGAAGATCACTCTCAATGTCTGGCATCGAAAAAGGCACTTGTTAACAGGAAGAAATGTAAACAGAAAGGAAACCTAACAGAGATTGATCAATGGGAACGTAATAGAAGCATCAGCAACGAGGCTACTTGTCTCCTTAACATTAGAGAGTTCTATATAAAAAAAAGAAAGAAAAAGAGGGGGGAGAGAGAGAGAGAGAGAGAGAGAGAGAGAGATTTAAACAGACGATTAGTGACAGAAACTGCCTTTTACTATTAAACTACGACAAAATGAACTGCATATTTGTTTAGCAAACTTAAACGTTTATATATATATATATATATATATATATATATATATATATATATATATATATATATATATATATATATATATATAATGATTTAGTAAGACTACAACTACGCACACGTCATAACTTTCGTTGCTAATTCCTGTATCAAATTAGCTCTTCAACAAATATAATTACATAGCATTTGTTATTCATACAATACTTATTTCCATGTTGCCGTTTTCGCATGGCTAATACGACTTTAAAACCTTGTTTTAATCCGCGTAGGTTTAATAATAGCAGCGTGGGCACCTCCCGGAGTTGTTAACGACCCACACAAACCTCTCTCGTAGAGTTTTCGAAGAGAAACATTAGCAAAATGTGTCCTAAACACACATGATGATACGTATCTGTCGCCCTTACTTCTCGCATGAGATCTGTAGCTGACTGCGTATTTAGTTCCCAAACCATAACAAAGAATCTAAGAGATCTTGCAAGTGCATGTGCCAGAGCTGATTTAGTCAAGATCCTCTGAAATTATCAAAAAAGCATCACACTACAAGGAAAGCTGCAAGCACTATGTCATGCATTGTCTGTTCCTGCATCATGAAGTTAAATGGAAGATCTTGTCCTTGTGAGGCATAAAATTAGATATGTCTGTTGTAAAAGGATATTAAAATTACTGGTAACAGTTTTAATAATAATAATAATAATAATAATAATAATAAATGACGAAAATAGATAATTACCGCATTGATAAATTAATTACACAAACTAAGCGATTTAATGCCATCATTTTCTTTTTTCCGTAAACATTTTGTTTTTTTCAAATTTAAAACTTTTCTGGTACTTTCTGTACAGCAGAATCGTTCGCGAATGCAATTCAAGACAAAATACGAATTGAGGACATAGAATTTTCAGTGGGTGGTTTAAAATTTTTAACGTCCTTTCTCAGCACTGAGGTCATACGGGACGTAGATCTATAGCTTAACATGAGATCCCGAACTACACATAAGCTACCACAAGTTTTCGGTATTATGAACTGTAAGACAACCTGGCAATAAGAAATTGCGAACTTCAATCTTGAAAATAATATCAGTGACGGAAAAGCATGTGACGATCACACATCAAATAAAATCCGTCCGGTTCTTCATACGCTGTAATGGTATAGTTTTTTTTTTTTTTTTTTTTTTTGTCATGTGGATTTGCATTTAGTCAATAGCTTAGGATAAACTTAGAAAAAAAATCCGAACAAACTGGATTTACGTGGAAACCCTTATCCTCAACATGTCCTGAAAAGTATCCTTAATTTGAGCCGTTTTAAGGAGAATGGAGGAATTCTACTTTTTTCAATTATCTGGAAAATCATCAATTTTTGGAATAAAATAGTTATGAAAATGTTTACTTTATAAAATTCTACATAAAGGTCTTTACACTTTTCTTTTCTTAGAATTAATCGTTTCAAAGATATAGACTGAATACTAAGTCCGAATAGAAACTGGGTCAAGTTTTTAACTTGCGACTGCATATTATCTGAAAAAATATGCACTGATTGGGGGAAAAAAAAGTGTTCGAAATAAAAAGTAAATAGTTTGGAGGGGGGAAATTCACTTATCTGCTTCCGCTCCTCTTCGGGAATTGGGAGGGGCAAATCTGAAATCTCAAATGAAGATTCCCATTTTCTTTCCAGATTCGAATTCTACGAGGAAAAATAAATTTTATTAGAAACTTTTTTCTCGATTCGAGATAGATGGCGCTGTAAGCAGTGAAAACTAATTTCAGTAAGGTTTCTTCAACTGGGAGCTTCCAAGCCTAGGAGGATCCCGAAAACAATTGATTCGGCACTAATCTCGGTCATTTTATTCTTTACCCCGTCCCATAGATTTAAACGGCATTGGAAGTGTCATTATTCACCCCAGCGACTTCAACAGCCATGAATTCGGTAGTAATATCGGTTGTTCTAGATTATTTTTACATCACACCTTTCCTCACTTCCCTCGGTGCTATTTTTAAGATTGTTAAGTCGCATGTGTATGTCCACTTGTGTTTAAAAATGAGTTTACAAACCGAGTTTCATCTTCTTAACATGAGGAGGATGCTCTTTTTGTCATAAATCTTACACCACCTCTTTCCCTTTGAGCCCCGTCCTTCTCTTGGTACTAAAGAACTCTCGTCTCCGGTCTCTTCAAACTTTGGTCTTTTTGATATACAGGAGTATGCTAAGCCGACAGTATTTGCATTCAGTATCTGCATTATGTCTACAACAAATTTATAACACGTTTTATACGTTTAATGTTACTGCTTTTTTTAAAAAGATTTTTTCTCAATTTAAGACTTCCATTTAGTGTATATGGAATACTAAAATAACTAGTACATTAACAAATTTTGTCAAGTGATATAAATTGTGAACAACATAACTTACAGTATATCAATTTAACACCACTTAACGGCTACTGTGCTCAGGTGGAGTAAATATACATCGCGGAGCCATGTGGCAAAGGGATATCATAGCATCAATGACTCGTTAAGATGAAACTCGAAATTGTTTAGCGCGAATTCATCAAAAGTAGTATTTATAATCCATTTCTAGGTTACACTGAAAATCAAAGTATGTAGTTTCAACCAGAAAAACTGATCGTTTACTGATTTTCACAACATTTCAAGGTTACAATAATGTCTTGAGGGGGGGAAAAAAAGCATATTTCAACTAAGTACGTTGGTACGGAATGAAGTAATTAGACAGAATTAAGAAATGCTTTTGATTAAGCAGAACTGAAGTAGGCAAACCTCAATGCTTGGGTGAATATCCATTACGTACGCACTGTCCCTGAAGTGCTTAATTCATACTATATATTAAAATAATTAAACGGTTACGTTTAAAATATATTTCCGTTCGACTCAATAGGATTAGCTATATTATATATATATATATATATATATATATATATATATATATATATATATATATATATGCAGGACATCATCAACCGAAACAATACAATTAATATACAGTAAATTAAATAAGGTTAAAGTTAGAACCTATTCTATTAAAACTTCATGGTGTATTCAACAAATTACACGATTTACACACGTAAACACTTTCAATAGCAAATCCATTACTTATGCACTCAACTGTAGAGTACGCCAATTTTAACTTTCTGTAGCTCCAATATTTGGTATTCGTAAATATCACACAACTGCATTGTTACCTGCGGCACTCAAAAGAATGTTAAAAAATAAAAAAAAAATAAATAAAAAAATAAATAAATAAAGCACTTGGTCTACTCTGAATGTAGTATTTTCTCTGATTTTACCTTAATCTCTTTCAATATTACGTTATGAAATCATTCTCCAAATTTTAATACCGGTATCTCAAATCAGCTATTTCTTGGGATTAGAGAAGAATTTGCTGTTAAAGAAATCTGATTTTCCGGTCTAGTGATAAATAACCAGGGTTTGAGTAGAAACTAAGTAAATAGCAAATAGGCATGCATACCTCGGGACAGGGCGTTTGGGCGCCACCATTTGGGCGCGGACGTTTCGGCGCTGCCGTTTGGGCGCAAAGCCGTTCAGGCGCCAGACGTTTGGGCGCGAAGTACATAGTAAAAATCACAATTTACGACATATAAAGTAAGCTAGGCACTGAAAACTAAGTGCGAATCAAGATATATACATTTCCTACACTTCTGTTTTTATCTCACCTCATTTATCTGTATATTTTCTAAATTAAATTGTTTAATGCGTTTGTGGTATTTGTTGCCTAGCCTCGTCATGGACTGATTTTTCGCTTGTTCACTATTCTTGTACTTCTGATCTAAGGATCTAATTTTTGTATTATATAAAAAAGCTAGAAAATGAAGGAATCACACGAACTGTTAATAATGCCGGGGTGGTATCTAATTTATAGTTCCAGGCCGCTTCCTTCCTTCCCTAACGTGACGGGTTAAATGGCCTTAGATGCCGAGAGCCCAGAAATCTAAAAATCCTAAATCCTAATCGAGTTGAGGGAAAGATGTTAATACAGGGTGTCTAAGACATTGATTTTAAGAACTGCAGTATGCCGTATTTCTGGTATCACTTTTTTATATTAACATTCCAATATAAAAATCAAAACTTACTTTTTTTTTCGTCCCATTGTAAGCATTTAATCTGCATTAAAGAAAATGGCGAAAGGAAAAAAAAGAACGATTTCAAAGTGAAAAATATTTTTAAGTGTATATATATTGGTCATTTAGCCACTAGAAATGTATTTGACATTCACACTTATTGCACAACTACAGTAGAAGACCTGTTTAAATTTTTTAATGGAATAGGCTCACTATGTATGTAATATCTAGTCTGGTCTACTTACCTTTGGCTTGAAAAGTTATCAAATAAAAAGCACTTAACTTTGGCTGAAAAGTAAATTTACAAAATTTAATTGTTAATTCAGTTTTTAGAATTTTGAAATTCCAGCATTTCTAGTACGTAAAACAAAATCCAGTATAATTCAAGGACTTCCAATACAGTAGACACCTTGTGATATCTTGATTCGAACTTAGTACTCAGCGCCTAACATAATGACTTTTTAATTTAACTCGCGCCCAAACGTCTGGCGCCCAAATGGCTTCGCGCCCAAACGTCCAGTGCCCAAATGGCGGGGCCCAAACGTCCGCGCCCAAACGGCGGCGCTCAAATGTCACGTACCGTGCATACCTATACATCATAATATATAAATATACATACATATACATGAAATAGATTATGCATTTTGCAATTTTACGGCAAATTGGATGAAATGTTTGGAATGAATTTCTGAATACAGCAGCCATTTTATATCTCATTTTGAAATCGACTATCCAGAAGTCAAAGAGCGTCTATTGAATAGAATGATGAAATATGGAGCTCATGGAATGTTAGATAACCACACGATCGTGGATACAATGACATATTTTACATAAACGTTTTGTTCATCATCTCTATCTCATATTATATATATTCCCATGTGGAATTTTATTTCCTTCAGCTAATCCCACCGAAGCAAAATTGATGTGTAGAAGACCATCAGAAATATACGCTGATGATTTATACTGACGGACTCAAATTTTGTATTTTGGCGTGGGAGACCCGGGTTCGATTCCTGGCTGCAGCTCATGTGGTTCGGATTCCACGTTAATCAGTAGGTCCACGTCTCATATAGTCTCGCTGCTACAAGGGACGTTAAACTCAAATTTTGTATTTACGAATACGTACGTCACACGGAAAAAAAGTAAAATTCTCATTTTGATCATAGTACACTTGAAGTCTGATGAACAAGATTAGTTGTGTTTAGATGTTATGCCTAATCCTAAGAAATTTTAATTGGAAGATTATGAATTAAAATCATAAATTTCTTCGTACAAAATTACAGGTATTGACCACCATTTCATACTTTTTACAAACCACGAATGTTCCGCAGTAAAGTGAGATATTGCTGTATTGTTAACCTAAGATTGACTTGAATTCTACAATACTGTTATTCTTCATCTCTACCAATTACTCGTTAATAACACAATTATCAACGCTTTACCTAAATACAGAAGTTTAAATTGTTTATAAGGGGGGGGGGATTCAAGCAAAAACAATGATAGTAAAGTGGATCGAAATTTTAAATAGTGAACGTGATTAGACGAATTTTACGAAATACGAAAACACGTTACAAAAAAAAAAAAAAAAAAAAAAAATCATGGAATATCATTTGCAGTTTTAGTTCCCATTCACTTTCTGTTATTTTTGCCACTGTACAACAACTACCACTTTCTCTAGGATGTCGACATAGCATTTTGCTCTTCCAAAAAGAAAAAAAGTCTCCTATACAAAGAGAAAATTATTTTTCTTTCTTTTAAAACGGCAGCATCTTACGAAAACAACGACAATTGCTATCTTTTCTTTCTAATTCGATCCTCTTTTTTAATTTCTTTTTTATTTTAGTAATACAAGTGAATGGTAACCTTTCTCTGCGAACGAAAACAAAGCAAGAAGAAAGTAAATACGAATAAAAGACAAATATTCAATAGAGGTTTTTCTTCTGTTTTCACACTTTTCCGTCAACCAAATGTCTTCTTAGCGTCTACAGACGTAGTTAGCGAGAGCGAGAGCCATATTCGACCTAGTTGTTATTTCTCTGCTTCTTTTCTTAACAAAGTTAATACCCTTAATCACTAACATACAGTTAGGAGTACCTTTCTTTTAATACATAACGTCACGATATTCAAGTCACTGGGTCACAATAGTACCTATAAATTAACTTCGAAGTTATTGAGGTCTAATTTTTCTAATATTCCTAAATAACTGACGTATATTACAAGCAAAACAAAATCAAACATTGTGCACAATGTTTACACAAAATAAATTGTTCAGACTCTTCTCTATGCCTCCCCACAGTTTTTAGATTATACTGTATGAATATTATATGCTTTATCGAATATGTAAGAGGTTAGTTCAATACGTCATTTGTAAAGGATTGAGTGAGGGTGTATCGATTTCTAGTTTGAAAAGCTTCCAATTTACTGTACGGTATTTACTTCGTTAACAAATAAATTAATTTTACTAATGTTATAAAATATGTTACAGTTGATTAGTTAATGTTATTAGCATTAACGTTTCTTCAAAACTATTTCTGTTCTAATTATCACATCTAATCTACTTTTTGTTTGTCTACTCCAACACAATCCAAGCCAAAGTTATTGAATTCAACTGTTTTCCACTTAGTTATTATACAATATCTCACCGGACAAACTGGCACCGATAACTAAATCCTTGGAAGATTTTCTTTTTCTTTTTGAGTAAGTATTAAAATAGTTCTGCGAATATCTAAATAAGAAACGTTTGTTATGATCACATTACTAATTCATGAAAACCTATCTACTATGTTGTACTTCTGCTCAATAATGGGAAGTTTGAATGGCACAATTAGAAAGAATGCTGCATGACAAACACAGTATGTAATGACAGTGTTTATCTTCAACAACCGTGCATACCTAACCCGAGAAACGGGTAACTTTTGAACAGAATCGGAAATTGCTCTAATTTGCAATCTAACTGTAAATTGTAAACCTTCAAACAAAATGACTTGACAAATTGTATTCTATGTATATTTATTAATGGTCTAAATATTTATCACTCAATTATGTGAAATTTAAGTTTACCCACTCTTGGTTCCTCAAGGTTCAAATTATACACTAGTGACCAATTAAGCTATTTTTATTATTTAGGTAACCTTAGTTATTTGGCTTATATATTTAAACAAACAACTGATCCCTTTACTCTTTAAACAAATGTCACTCAATTTATTATATGCTGGAGAACATGTTTATACTAAAATGTTTGCAAAATGGTTAGGTTTTTGTTTCGTTGGCAATGATGATCTGGAACAAGAGGTGTTAAAGAATATAATGGTCACTGAAATGGGTGGGAAGTTTTCGTAACTTTTTTTTTTTTTTTTTACAAAACTTCCGAGAGAAAAAAAAACAATGCGAGTGAGAAATAACTTTTGTTTGTTTGTTAGCTTGAGTCATGAGTAATCATGTAGAAAACAAAACAATACCTCTAAACACAACAAAACTGAATGGTATGAGAATGGCAGAAATGAGAATGCTGAGATGATGTGAAAACTAACCGTGGATAAAACCAGGAATACACGAATAAGGGTTACAGTAAAAACTAGATCAATAGACACAACTGATATAATCTGGCTATTTTTGAGAAGGGACGAAAAACTACATGGAAAAGAATGTTATGAGTAAGGGAAGTACTTAAGTAGAAGTGGACGGAAGTGATAAACGATAACAACACACAGAATTGTTGAAACACAAGACTGACCTGGAGGCAGCTACTCCAAACTGAAACGGGCACAAGTTAATAAGCCTGGAAGTTCGTAGTAATGTTCCAAGACCGGTCGCATGCCAACCAAACCGATGCAGAGGTAGACAGGAGAGGGTACAGAGAGAGAGAGACATGAGTGCATGCACAATGTCTCAAGTTACAACGCTGGAGAAGCCTTTGTCTACAATATTCTCGAGTGAATATCCGGTACAATGCTTCTTTATTGCATTAGTCAAGTTACGACAGGCCTAGCAGAGAGCCGTTAATTATTACTGGTAGGCCTGTAGTTGAATTGTGCAATTCTAGAAAATTAATCGATGAAAGGAATTTCGATCGTAATATAATTTAATTTCTTTTAACCTTGCTCTGAGTATTCCAGTTCATTTATCGTAACGTAACTAGGTGGGACATGTTACGATAGCTGAGTCGTAACGTAATGAGCAAGCTAAGAAAGGAGAAGTAGGGTTGCTACTCTGTTTCATTTTTGATTCCATAAAATAGATTAAAAACGGGAAATGAACAGGCCAGAGTGAACGGATAGACGAAAATTAGGATTAGAGATGTCACATGCACAGTATAAACTATGCTTCATTACATTATAATCATTATCATAGCTATTCTGTCATTATTGGCAGGACACTTGCTGGAACTAAGAAGCTTCCATGCTCCACGTTCTTCCACTAACCTCTGTTTCCATGCGTGATTTTTCTATTTTATACTGTCCAACTGTAGCTTCCTTTGCCCTCACCCTCTCTTTCCTGCCACTATACTCGTCTAGCGCGTCCCTTATGATACAGTTCCTTCTCAGCCAATGTCCCAACCAATTCTTTTAAATTATTTTTAAAATTGTTCTTTTCTCCCCCATAACATCTATCACGCACTTAGTTATCCTCTCGACGCAGCTAATTTTTTTTCAATCTTTTCCACACCCACAGTTTTTTTTCTATCGCTTTTGAGTAATGTCCATGTTTCTGTCCCATTCTTTATTACACGCAAATTAATATTTTATGGATCAAGGCATTTTCACTTCTCGTAGTACCAAAAAGCCAGACCGTTGGCAGAGAATTTTATAAGAGACCTTAAATCTAATACATTCTCAAGAACTAATGTTCACTTTTTCTTCTTCTTCTTCTTCTTTTTTTTTAATTTACAGAGTTATGAAATATGATATTTGAATCTCGTTGAAAACACACTTGCTAATTCGATCAACGGAAAGACAATGAACGCGGTGTCACAAGTGACGACTTTCTCTTCTGTGTAGTGTACTGTAAACTTTTGTTCTTTTCTTTTCTTTTTTTTTAACAAGTGAATAAAGTAAGAGACAAATAACACTAATTGCTCAATGCCTGAAGGACTGGGTTAATGGTTTATTTGCTAAAGTGTGAGTCAGCAACTGTTGTCTGTTTTCATGAGATTTACATTTTCTCCGTACTTTCCAACTAAGCAGAAGAAAAAAGAAACAACATACAAAGTACTACTACATAACATTCAAAGAGAAGGAAGACCAATATTAATGAATAAATTGTATCAACGACAACTGGACTGCACTTTTCAAATAAGGAAAAGTACACACGTACAACAGTACTTGTCTGCTATTTTTTTTTTTTTTTAATTATTTATTTGCTTATGCCGTTTATTTATGTTTAAAGAACAGGAAACAGCCCTCTCGTATACAAACACTTCTGAGCTTATAGGAAGTCCATATAATATACTAGTAGGTTCAAAGAGGATTTAAAAACGAAAAGAGCAAGTTGAGTAAAACTTCTGCAAATAAAAATTCCAGTGTTGACTGCTTACTATTCTACGGGCAACTTTTTTAGTGTACTTCATCGGGGATTAGTGGATAGGAAATAACTGACAGATATATAGGCCGGTGACGATATTTCAAACTGCTTTCGATGCCTAAAATACGTAATTGAAAGTGTAACTTGAGCTCTACAAATTACAAAATGTTACAATAGTATATTAGCGTATAACGAAAAGAGAATCTTCAAAGTGAGAGATACCGTACGATATATATATCTATAGAGAGATTTCAATGTGTATAAATAGTTTACGATGAATGGTATTATATAGTTTACATCTTCAGGTGTAGTTTTCACGAATATTCGATAAAAGCTAATAATGACAATGGAATTTTATTTATTTCAGAGAATAGTGACTGGGACAAATAGCATCGACGCTGACGTTCCCATTCAAACTCAATCATTTTAGAGAAAGAAGACCAACTGTTGTTGATGTGTTTTCCCGTACCTCCCTCGAAAGAGGAGGGACAAGCAAGGGCGCCGATTTCTCTGTAAATTGGGGGGGGGGCATTCAGATGCCGAAAGTATATATATGAGGATTTTAAGACAAATTGCACTCACATTATGTCAAATACTGTATATTCATAAATACAATAGGGGGCCCACATGAGCTTTGGGAGGCCCGGCCCCCCAGGATCGGCGCCCTTGGAAACAAGTTGCTGCGGCCGAGATCTTTCAATTGTTGGATGCGGACAGCGTTGCCACAATTAATTATTTCACGGACTTCGCTGTGCTCTATTTTGTTAGCCATTCTAAGTAGCCTACGTTCTTCACTTGTCAAGACCAAACGACTGAATGACAAATTAGCAACACAGCTGAGGTAATTCACTTCTTTTCCCTAAGCAAAGGGAGGGTTTCCTCCGTCAGTGGGTGGCGGGAGTGAGGCCAAAGTATGTTTCGCATATTTTCCGAGAGCACATCTGAGATAGACAGGCTCTAGCATAAATTTCTCACACCTGAATTCGAAAATATGTATAAGTAACAAATGAAAGATTCGTCACAATTTGGAACATTTAAAATGTTCGTTCAACACTATCATCCTGTATACAGTGCACAGCAAATAAATCCCAAGACATCCTCTACACGTTTTCTCAGCTTTCTTTCACCGTCACTGCTGGAGCAGAGTAAAACATTCTTGTACACTTGAAGGTTAACTCGAAATTTCTGGAACACAAGTAAGACTTACGTATTTTGGTTATGACAGGGTTCTGATTTCCATACGAGAATTTGAAGCGGATACATGTAATTTATGCTCTGGCAACACTAACACCGTTACAATGACATGTTTTACTGAATTCAGACAAAAAAAAAAAAAAAAAAAAACAGTTTACATCAAAACGGAATCATGACCCATTTTGAAGGTTTGAAACAATAGTTGTCACGCCCAAGGCTAACCAATTAAAAACAATAAAAATAAACAAACAAAAACAAACAAAAAAACTGATGTACAACACTTAACCAGGGTTCAATACGACCAACATATTAAGTTCAAAGAAGAAAAATTCATAATGCTACACGACTGTACCGTAATCCGCATTCTTTCAGACAAGAAAATAAATCATTTACCCTTGACGATTTAGAGAGTAAGCATAAACCGTATATTAACAGAGCCTTAAAAATAAAGCTGTTAAAATTTTCCGTTACGGATGAGCAGTAACACTTTTGTAACAAGAATTCTTTTATGCTGCGTATTGAACATAACTGCCATATGGTTCCAGCATGTGATAAATTGATAAAAACGTTAATAGTTTATATCTCACATTTAACCTCTCGAGATTACTCGAAATCTTCTGAGTAAATTTTTATGGAACTTTAGAGTAAATTAAGTAAACTAAATAAACTAATGGATTAATTATGCCAGCATCAGACAAATCTGCTGAATGGATTATGTATATGTCTAAAGTAGGTGTTCTCAATCTATTTCATATTATGACAGCCTGATTAATTAAATTCTCTTGCCAACAACTTCAATTAAGTAATCCTCGTTTTGTAATAAGCAGGGGGTGGGAATTATTGCCCTGAATTTGAGAAACACGTGGTTTTTAATATATATTTATATTTATTTATGTGTATTTCTATTGTCATGTTTCATTTACTAGAATTATTGCATCTATTTCTCCCTCGTGGCTGTCTTGTTTCAACAATTGTAACCCTACCCTTTTTTCTTTCCTTGTAAGATCTCTCTCTCTCTCTCTCTCTCTCTCTCTCTCTCTCTCTCTCTCTCTCTCTCTCTCTCTCTCTCTCTCTCTATATATATATATATATATATATATATAT
The DNA here is from genome assembly GCF_964235325.1 of Thermobia domestica. NCBI lineage: Eukaryota > Metazoa > Arthropoda > Insecta > Zygentoma > Lepismatidae > Thermobia > Thermobia domestica. Next base: position 296,783,858 of record NC_137454.1, read on the forward strand.
ATATATATATATACCACATTGATATATAAACGCTGAAATACATCTTTAATTATTTAAACAACAATTCACTTAACGAATAGTCTAGTTATTCATTTTTTTTCTATTATGAATTTTTTAACACGTATTAACAATGTATTTTAACACATTTTGATATAATTTTACATATACTATATTACATTTTTCAGTAGGGTTTCATATAACCTCAAAAATATTGTACATAAATGATTATTCGAAAACAAATTTTACGTTTTAATTCTAACATTCAAATTTAATTTTTTTCCCTAATCATTGTATTATAAACAATGTGTATTTAATTTTTTAACGGTACATGTTGAACATCTTGTACACGTGTACTATTCTGAACTTCTCATGTATAATTCTTGACAATTCTCAACCAAACTTACAATACGGTAATTTTTTTTTTGTATTTCAAAATATTTTAGGATTTATTTTAAATAAAAAATTGCATCCATTTTGTGTGTGAATGGGAATGAATTTAAAACACTTATTGCGTTGCCTCTTTGAATGGCAAGGCTTACCCGTTGGAACAGGAAATGTATGCTTCTAGGGTCCCCTGATTTATTAATTAAAGCTGACCCCAAATTTGTGAAAAATGTACTTGTTTCTTTACTTAAAAAAAAAAAAAAAAAAAAAAAACATGGTTTCAGTAGCAAAAGCAATGAAAAAATGATCTTTTAATTTTGAATATTTCGAATGCTTTCGTTTACTATTTTATTTTAAATAAATAGTCTAACTTCAAAGGAAATTCAAATATGGTAATCCTATTATAACAATTGTAACTCAACCCTTTCTTTTCCCCGCCTTTTTCTTCCCTTCTAGAGGAAATATGAAAACCCTGAAAAACATGTCTAATTATTTTGAATGGGAAGTCCATACATCAAATTCCATGTATCTACCCTTCAGGGATTAGCAGATATGCGCATTTTACTACAATAACTGCAACCCTTATTTCCTCCTTCCTCGTCGAATTTCCAAAACTACTTCCCTAGTGAAGTCCTTATTCACTGCGAAAGTTTCTAACGTAAACAATTTGGCCTGGGTGTTGATCAGTCAGTGAGTCACTCATGATTTCTTTTATATATGTATAGATATATTATGTTGGTGGATATCTCTCCCCTCCCCCTTTGGCCAAGTCTGAAATTACGCCAGCGTTAATATTATTATTATTATTATTATTATTATTATTATTATTCAGAGTGTCTACTAAAATTCCAAAATGAAATTTTGTGACTTTTTGGTGATTTTTTTTTTTTTTTTTTTTTACTAAACCATAAAATTTCGTACCATTCTCAAGTACGAATTTGGATGCGAATTAGGCCGAATTTTCATGCATGCGATAGAACCATACTTTCCTTGTAATTTGGTAGCGTCTAAAGCCGATCATAGATATTTTTGATGGTGAATTTTGACGTTTTGTAGAACAAAAGTTTCCAGTCTGTACATATATTTGTATAGATAAAAAAAAAAAAAAATCGTGACCGATAGACACCCTATTATTATTAATAATATGTTTAACGTTGTCCCATGTTTATCCATTAGGTCTAACCGAGACTGTGATCATAAGATGGATAATAATGATGGAATGGCGGTAGTGGAAGAACACCAAGAAAACTCACGCATACGATGTTTGTCCATCTCAAAGATATCTTTGCGAGAACTGAGATCGAATTGGGGACCCCGCGCACAAAACGTGAGTGACGCTCTACCACAACCACCGCGATCCAAATTATTATGTACGGATGTATAGGCCAGTGCTTAACTTTTTTTTTGGGGGGGGGGACCCACTACACTCTACTGAACTTCTAGGACATCGCGACACACTTGTTTGATATTTTTATTATAAATAATAATAATAATAATAATAATAATAATAATAATAATAATAATAATAATAATAATAATAATAATAATAATAATAATAATAATATCTTCTAGTTTTTATAATGACTCTATACAGCACTGAGTATTATTGCTACCGCTGGAGATGTTGACTGGTACTTCTGTCTCAATTTTAAATAATTATTATCAAATTCTTCAGGATTTTTAAATTCTAAAATTTCACGACACTCCTTAGAGAACTGCATGACACACTCGCGACACATTGGTTGAGAATCACTGGTATAGGCACTAAGCAAGAAAGACATTTTAAAAAAATTGACACTAAATTAGTTCAAAATATTAACATAAATACATATTCAAAGAAATACAAAATCTAAAATTAAGTTGTGCGTAACGTTCAAATAATTTAGAAACATACTTAATTATTTAGACATCTTCCTTTAAAGAAAGAATGAAATGTTTCATATATGTATATAATAAATAATTTACACTATCACTACATACAGCAGTTCAAAGTTTTACAGTATTTTTTATTTTTTAAAAAAATTCAAAATGCTCTTCCTATCCCAATGGATGTTAACCAAGCATGTTTGAAGCTCATATTTTTCGTGGTGCCATTCGAGGTGGAGCTTAGCCTTGACATAACTAGTTTCTGTAATATTTAAATTTCTAGGAAGCGACAGAAGTATTTATTGAAAAAAAAATATCAATGTAAATATTATTATAATGAAGTCGAGAGTTTTAAGAAAATGCAACTAATATGCAATGTTAGTCATTTAAAGAATACTACAGGAAATATAGACCGGATTGTGAAAATAAATTCTGCTCACATTGAAGCAAAGGACTCCCAATCAAACTTCAGTACGTTCAGTTTTGTTCTAACATTAACATTTGGGATAACATTCTGTCGCTAATCATACACGTACTATTTACTGTAATCTCACCAAAGATGTTCTCGTAACAAAAAAGGTATGTATAGAACAAAAACTGTTTGGATATTTATTACTATACTTTTTAGATTCTAGGAAGTATTGAAAGGTCACATTAGAAATAAAATGGTTAGCAACACTGTTTCTTCTGAGAAACCCTTAGTCACGTCCATTGAGAATTCCACGGTTACTTTCCGCACGTCTTATCACCTCCTGGTTTTCTCGTGCGTTCGCTCTCTCTCGTACACACCGAGAAAAAGGAAAAAATATATGTAGGAGATACAGAAAAAGATAGCATAGGAAAAAATTAATACATATGTTGAATCATAATTAATAATTACTATAACTATCTACTTAGAAATTTCAACGGACTTTCCAAATTTATCTTGCTTTAAAGGCTATGAAGGTATTGGAGGTTTGTAACATTCTTTACAGCTTAAGACCAAACACATTAGAAACTTTATATACATGTATTCATACGGATTCTTTATTCTGCACAGAATAACATGTAGCGGTGTTACGTGTACACCACGCGTAGGAGTTTGGTTAGAATATTAAAAGTGACTGAATGGATGGAAAAACATTGTGTATAAATACAGTTGGGTGCATACTTTCAAGGAAAATTAAGTACACAAGGGACATATCTTCGGATGAGCTGAATGGTTCACCTCCATCAATGAACTACTAACTTTTCGATCCTCAACAACCTGCCCAAAATTTATGATGTTTCATCAAGCAGTTGTTGAGATTATTTTGTCTGTCGGACGGACGAACACACAAATAAAATGTTAAAGATATAAAGGATTGATTGATTAATTGAAAGGGTGTGGCTCTGCGCATCGACAGCGAGGTCTTTTGCACCCTTCTGTGACACACTAAAAACAAGAAAGAAAAAGAATAAAAGAACAATATCCCAGGAAAAGGATAAATTCAGAGTGCAATTTATATCATGATAAAAAGTATCGTTCCCTTTAGCCGATAAAATGTCTAGCATTTAAGAAATGTGTAAACTCAATACACAAACAACGACGGGTAAAACACAAAGATCTATTAATCTTCTCTTCCGGGGCAGCTCTGCAAAGGTAAACACAAGAGGGCTCTCCCTTATTAGTGAATATAAATATATAAAGGAGTTTTGATAAACCAATCCTCTTAAAAACTTAGTTGATATAATATTACAATGTTACAATAAATATTTTAGTACTAATGATGTAAGGTATACGATACGTTTCGAAGAATTTCCTCGAAATCATTCACATTCACTTTTCACAGAAAGCATAGTAAAATATGACTCCATTATAAAATATTGGATATTGAGCAGGCATATCCAAGTCGGACAGTTATACTTAATAGGATCTGCCCGTTACCAATAACACCTAACTACTGGCTAAAAGGAGGTGGAATGAATTAATGATAATTAATGACTACGAACTAATTGATGTCATAAGAATGTGGAAGGAAATTTAAGAATCTCCAGAAAGCTCACCGACACAATGCTGTTCACACAAATTCATATAGCCTGAGATCAAATCAGACTCCTCGCACAAGAAGTGACCGTCCCACCACTTAGCCATCGTGCTATTTACTTGAAGTTTAGTATGGTAACTATATTAGCTCTATTTCTCTATTTAAGAAAGGCCAAGATAACATTTATACGTTATGTTTTGTGGTTATTTTTCTTACTATTTAAAATTGTAAGCATGAATGAGTACTGCATCTTAAAAAACAAATATCGCACTGAAGCAAAATATACTACTATAATAAATTTCCAGTTACTTGTTTTATTACCAAAGACAATTTTTTGTGCAATCATTTTTATTTATTTAAAACAGTTACAACTTTTAGCAAGTCGCATTGCACTGACAATATCAACAATGGAAGGTGGGAAACTTCTGACAGGAAAAACCTGGACACAAATATGTACGAAATTTTGAGGGGAAAAATCTTGATAGGAATATGAATGAAAGAGCATGACTGGTGGCTGGATTCGAACCTGGGACCACTCATACGGACTAAGAAAATCTAAACTACACTATCTGATTATTGTTAAACAAGGTGAAGAATTGAGTCTCCTCTCGATTTAAATCTTTCACATTACAGTCACAGTTCAAATAATACCATGCATACAAATCCGTTAATACATCTGAAGAATGGACATATTACCGGCCAAGCTACATGCATTTGCAACATAACTTGTCGCTTGCACTATTACATTACGGTACATTCTTCATTTTCTCGCATTTTATGATAAGATGTGAGCTATAAAAACACATTTTGAATCTGTTTAATGTATTTCTGAAAAATGACGTGTAAAGATTATCATGCAAGTTCCGGGTTGCTACTATCTCAGATCTCGAAGGAATCACGCGAGTATTTCTCATCAGAAATTACACTGCTTCTTATGCACAAGGAATTGAAGTATAAAAATTATTTTAATAACTGTGCAGTCATGGTCATTACATTTGCATATCAGCCTCGTGGGCACATGATATGTAATCAAAAACAAAACGATAACTGACTCAATGGATGTCAGAGACCTAACAATAAATTATTCCTCCCAGCTTTTTATATTTCTAAGGAGATCTGCTACTGAAGTTATAAGGTAGCAAATAAGTATTACAATAATCAAAAATGTGTATAGCTTGAGTGACTATCTATGCTTTTAAATTCACACAACTGAGTATATCTTTCCAAACAGTAATAAAAATTAATTTTACAAAATAAATTTAAAACAAAAATATTCATATTTTTTTTTCCTCTACAGTGAAATACCAAAATAGGTTAATTTAACTCTCCTCTCTCTTCATATGTGCAAGGTTAATGCGAATATTAGAGAATATAGAAGAAAATAATGCATTGAAAAAAAGGACTGAAAACTTTATTCGTCCTTATATTAATGACTGGAGGAAACAACAGACTTTAAACACACTAATTTCTCTATAGGTTCGAATTCAATAATACACAAAAAGTGAAAAGTCCATGAATGGACCGGGACTCGAACCACGAACTTCGTCTTACCATGCAGCAAGAATGAGAGTGTATGGGTGTTTTCGGTAATATACTGGGTTAACGCATTGGAACGGTACGCCGAAGCTCCTGGTTCGAGTCCCGGTGCAGTCATGAGCCTTTTCATTCTGTGCATTAGGATTGAAAAAATTCGGACCTATGAGTTAGTGTGTTAAAAATTATTTTTTCCTGTATCATTTTAATATAATGATAATGATAACCATCAGAGGTGTTCTGAATATGGACACTGGATAATCCAAGAACAACAAGGAAGTAGCAGTACAAAGCATATGGTCTGAGTCAAAGAACACCGACTTCACGAGTGAGAGCGTATACTAATGTTCGGGGACGGACTGTACAGCGTAATGTTTAACTCATCGAGACGTTACGCCGAAAATCCCAGGTTTGAGTCCCGATCCAGTCATGCACTTTTTCAATCTGTCATTTTTCGTTATTCATTAGTCTAATTCAGAAATTGATTCCAAGTTATAGCCCTAACTAGATAATCAATCGAGTACTTTGATGTGCCAGACATTTTCACGAAAGCCTGTGACCTGAACAATTTTGAAAATAGTAGTACATTATCTGTGGAACAGCAAATAATCGGAATTTTATATTCAATAAAGCTCCAGAAAATAATCAATACAAAAGCGTTAAGTTCCTGGCAAGATAATTTTATAACGGTAGACTTAGACAACTCTCTCAAGGTCATGTTTGATAAATGTTACATAAAGGCAACAACTTCTTCCAAGTTTCAACTGCAAACTCCTCATTCATATCGATAATTCTGCGAAGAATGTAGTTTTCTGACACTATACATTAAATCAGAGCGCCTTATATCAAAAAGATAAATAAATAAAAATCTCACAATTCTTATATACATAATACCCTTAGTCGTCAGTTTATTTTTAGAATTCTGCTCCTTAATTTACAGTTCCTTTCAGTATCATACTTCAATGATCCAGCTAAGCACGACCTGCTCTAGGGCTTAAAATTCGAACAAGGTAATTTTTTGAATATCATTCAAGTAAATTTTATAAATTTCACTGTCGAATCACTTTTCCCTTCATCCTGAGCGAATCAGAAGTAAAAACAAAAGCTACAAAATCTTTAGAGGTTAGTTTAATCTCAATTGTATTTCAGTATTATTTTTCTTCTTTCAAAGAAAATACGAAAAAAAAACTCATTCAAGGCCTAACATCTTATTGGTCAAGAAGTTTTCAAAGAACAATTAAAGAGAAAGGCCATCAGGAGGAGATAGTTTTTAACTGACTGATCTATCAAAGAATACCGAAGTTTCGTTAATCAGGTATATATAGGACACAGAGCGGTAAAGTGTCTACCTCCGGTATGAGCAGTCGTCGGCTCGTTCTTAGACCATGAGAGCTTATTGTTGATAACATCGAGTCTGAGAGTTTTCTCGAGATCTCTCATTTTCTATCCATCAGTTCTTCTCCATAGTACTTCCCTTTATTATTATAAAAAAAAAAAAAAAAAAAAAAAAAAAACTATAGACTTTAGCGTAAAAATATACCCAAAGATGACAAAACTAAACAGTTCACTTCACCAAGAAGCTAATATGTCAAAATATTAAACTGCGTGTAATACAATGGGAGAAGGAGCATAATAACTTGAGATCAAAATTAAGGAGGATAGAATGAAGAAATGAACTCCCGTCACTGCATTCCTGCGTTCAGCCACGTTTGGCATCCTTACTCTCGCGTATAGTACATTGCAAATCAGGCAGGTATGCACATCTTTGTAAGAAATTATGCAACATCACGAATATATTTTTCCTTGATTCCTTCAAGGATTATTTTTTTCTTACATCTTTTAATCTTTAATTAGCACTATCTCTTGAAGTGGCTTTTCTCTCTCTCTCTTTTTTTTTTTAATTTATATGTTAGTGCAGAAAATCCTCGCAGGTAAACTCATGACGATTGCAACATTTCTGCATGATTGTGTATTTTTACAAATTCCAAGAAAATTACCGGAGAATTTTCTCTATAAATAAGTCAGCAACTAAAAACATTGTCATATAATTAATCATAATTCGGAAGAACACAGATACAATATTTATCTACAGTATAGTGAATTCTACTTTTTTTTTTTTTGTGCTTTCCCCACTTGGAATCAAAGCCGAGGCCACGTGCACCATAGACACATACGCTAACTACTAGACCAGCGGGAAAGGCTGAATTCTATTTAAGTTGGTTACGCTGGTTCTACATAAAATGTACAATTATGTTGAACTGGCCACTTTAGATTAACTTCCTTACGTTGTACGTATGATATTGTATGTATCAGTTACCCTTCGTATAATACTAATCATAAATTACTATACACGGTCTCCATTGAACTACTGTAGTCAAGTTACAACAGAAGTTTTGCAATAAAAAAAATCCTCAAGTATTCTATTTTATAACAACTATGAATTACTAACAGAAATGAACTTAGGACAATGCGTACTGAGATATTAAGTTCCTAAAAAAAAAAAAAAAAAAAAAAAAAAAAAGTATTAGAAATGAATCTACGTAAGAGTATATTCATATATTTTACCAACTTTCATTTCGATTCGACAGGTCAATCAGAAACATTCTTTCGAATATAATCTAAGCGTTTTATTATTGTTAGAGAAGCTGAGTAGCATATTTAATGGATATGTATCTAATCAAAGATTAATACAGAATGTTGAATAGAGTCATTATACACACGAGTACTAGATGATAGAATAGACCAGATCACAAACATCGGCACTTTAGAAGTGGGTGCCAACAATTACTTTTGCATGGGAGAAATCATTTTTCTTAAGAGTCTAGTTCCACCAGCTGATTATATTAAAGTTTTTTTTTTTTTCAATTATAATTCTGTGACGTAACTGCCTGGCAACGTATTCAATGCTTTACAAAATATTAGTATATAACTATGATGGGTATTCCCATCACGCTGGAAAAAGAATACACTTCGTGACTTTTTTTCTCTCTTTCTTCCTTTTTAACAGTGAATAGTCTTCTACATCATTTTTCACGGCTCAACCTCCAGGAGCACGTCGCCATCCTTCACCCATAACAGCCGACATTCATTTGGGTTTATTCACCTTGTTACCTCTCGCCTCACCATACCTTTAACCAAATGTCGTTTCTCCCAACAGGTACCGCTAAAGAGGAAGATCTAACGAAAGCGCATCTGCCTTCGCGCATCAATGTAAGATCTACACATTATGCATTCCTACACGATCCACTAGAATCTTCTTTATTAGGCTGAATTTAAGCTGTCGAACACCATTTGCATGCTAAGTTCATGAATACATAAAGAAATACTGTACATACATCAGAGTACCTACAAGAAGCAAAGCGAAGGACTATAAAGACAAGTTCTTCCTTGTCGCGATCTCGCTCATAGACTGTCAAATGTGACAATTGTAATGCCAAGAAGGATAAATAAGCCTCAAGGTCAGTAAACAGCTGCACTTTAAACACACAAACCCTTTACGACTGAATGGATGCATGATTGTTTTACCATAGAATTGCACAATATATATACGCAACCTTCGGCGCCGACTATCATCTTATATTTAAAGCAAGCACATACTCAAAGATATCACCTTAATGACGTACACGGAATTCCACAGCATTACTTTCATATTTAATTCATGACTTCCGACAATCAATGAACAACAATTACAATTTTCAAATATCCTGTACGATTTTTCAAGATTTTTTTTTTTTTTTAAACGAGTTCTGAATATGAATGTCAAGTTCTCAAGCTTAAAGAGCTATTGTTATTCGCTTCCTTCGTACCAACGGTGTCATTTACAGGAGAAACAACATACCCCTCCCTCCCAGAGTTTGATACATACAACAATCAACAGTATAATAATGTAACTATGAACAAGAATTTTAGGAAAACGAAAAATGGATCAAATGATTGCGATCTTGGCTAATCTGGATTACGGGCCCCAAAATTTTTGAACGGCCCCTAAACCCAGTTTTCGTATTTTCTACGGAATAAGCACATCATACTGACGTGAGTTAACTAATAGTTTGGGTTCGGCTACACTACACGTAGTTCTCCAGATATAAGACCTTCAAGAAAATGTTTGATTGAAATATATTAGACCTCTTGACACAAAAATATGAAGAGTTTTACCCATTTTTCCAAGCCAAACCTGAAGTGATGCTAGTGTTTCGTACAAACTAAATGAATGAACTTAATATTTTGGGAGTTAAATTCCTAGAATATAAAGAGCTTCACTTTAGAAGAAAATAATGGAGCAGCTCACAGCTTTATGCCACCAGTCTAGTATCTCATCTAATTGGCATCAGAAATCAAGAATTTGACGGTGACACTATTTTACATCATAATGCTTATACATAACACATTCTCCCCCCCCCCCCTAAAATGTCTGTATAGTTACATGATGAACTGGGCACGAATGCAGACCACAAACGCCGGTCAGCTTACTATATAGCATTTTATACTTTCTTCAAAATTAAGCAGAGAAAGTATACAACCTAACATTATTTGATATTTGCACTATTTTGAAACGTAATAAAAGGCACTAAACTTTCCCGCTCCCATTTCTTAGATTGAATTATGTTATGCCCCAATTATTGATGAAACATTTATTTATGAAATATGAACAAAATTGTAACAAGAGTTTTTCAGAAATCATCATCCGAAGAAAACTCATTCCACAATGGCAACCTACTAGCCCTTGTATATTTTTCTCTTCTTTTCTTTCTTTCTTTTTTTTTCTTTCTTCAGAAGAATGACTTACACCATATTATATGATATTGAAGAAATGTTGATTTGTGAAAAGTAAACTAAATCGTTAGAGCACTTTTAGAGAAAATAGTAATTTTTCACCCTCTAGTAAATTATCTATCCAAAAAACTGTAAAATTTGGATATACTGAATGGGATTAACTTTACAAGAGTCTGCATTCATTGGGACGACAAGATTGACAGATTTCTGAAAAATTACTTTTTTCTTATGAAAAGGCAATTGAACGCATATATCTGTAGAAACTTTTAAAATTTTTTTCACTACCACCATACTTTCTTCTTTCCTAGCATAGCCCGAAAGTTAAAAATTAAGATTAAACCGATGAAATTATTATTATTATTTTAATGTGACTACATTGCGAGGATTCGGTGAACAGCACACTTTTATATAATTATAATGAAGGTCACCTTTATTCTACCTAATACCGTGAGATATATCAGAAGCTTGCTTGATGAGGGCAGTTGCTGAGACGTCCCTTCTTCGTTACAACTGAGCCACATACTACACACACATTCTTCATTTCATGTTCTGAAACTGATGAATGAATGTGTACATACTCTCTTTTATTACTCTACTACCTGAAATGTCAGTTATTCATATGGGGGGATTTATGCAAAACATCTATTAATAAATGAATGAAATAAACAACAACGAAGAGGAAAATGAAATATTTCAGTTTAATGTCCCACGTTTATGCCCTTCACCTAAGGAAGACGGGTTATTAAAAGAAGTGAATGATGGAAAAATTGGTGGAATGAGATTGTAAGAGGAAACCAGAGTATCGAAGAAAACCCAAACACACGAATGTTGTCCACCACAAATTTACTCGACAAGGGATCGAACCAGGCACCCCATACATTAGAGGTAAGTGCTAAGGCGCTGTATCACTGAGCCACGTGCACACCAATAACGAAGAGGAACTTCATTCTCAACTGTTATGTTAGCCTAAACGTACGTGTATATATATATATATATACTGAATATAAAATTCGTGCTAAGTGCCCAAAACGAAAATATTGAGTAAACAGCCGAGATGTTACTTCAGAACTGATGGGACATATAGGCACACGCGTTCTTCTGGGGATTATCTGAACTACTTCCTCAGTTAATATTAGATAACCATCTTTTCACACTCAGTAGTCTTAGGCACATAGGCCACATTTTTACATTAAACCAAACTTTTCCATTTTAGGCACTTAGCACGGATTTTATAATCAGTCTAGGTCTGATGTAGTTAGGTACAGTTATGTCCAAAATGATTGTCACATATCTATACATTTGTTGTTCCAGGAATATATGATAATGAATTCGCCCGGCATTTCTTATAACGTTAGTATGTGTATAATCGGCAGAGACATGTATGTGGTAAATGCCATGTCAAAAGAACAGTAAATAAGAACAATATAACGAAAAAACTGTATTTAACAACATTTCGTTTTACTCATTCTAATTTTCGTATTTATAATTCTTTTCCGATGAAATTTACCACATATATATACATTTCCCGATTATACATGTAGTAACAGTATTAAAAGTACATTGCAAAATAGTTATGAAGTTATATTCCCACAACAAGGTAGTTATAGATATGCGACAATCATTTTGGACATGACTGTACATGTATTTTGAAAGAGATGGTTATAAAATTCGAAATACACAAATGTGTCAAACAATGCCTCAACAAACAATGCAATATATATATATATATATATATATATATATATATATATATATATATATATATAAGCAACCGATTACAAATAATGACAGGTGAAGACATTAATGACAGAAGAATATTTCTGATACTTACAAGTTTGCTTACAAAAAAAGTAGCAACTGAATACATGCTATTGAGAAAGCTAACGCTTTACTATGTAAACATCTATCAAACTCATATTTATCAACCATCATTGTACGCCAATAAAACTTAAAATAATGCCACAGATTTATCGTCACTTGCGTCAATCACAGCATATCGTTAGTAACTGATGGAATTCTTCCTCCTCCATTCTATTTTGCCTGAAGATAAGAACTTCCCGGTAGATCGCATTAAGGAAATTTTATGTAATATTCAGTTTATATCAATGAATAGGCATCCATTTTTCAAAAAGTATATACCAATTTTCTGTATATAAATTATCACTGCGCTTGTGTGGTGGACAGGGAAGACTAGGTAGCACTGGTCACTTTATATAAATTACCGAACGTAATTTTGGAAATTACGAAAAAAAAATACTTTAATAAAAGTATGGGGCTACTACCAGATCCTTACATAAAAAGGAATTATTTATAGTATTGCCAACGAGACGAGAAATAAGATTCTCACGTCTCGTAATTTTATGTCGAAATCTAGTCTCATCTGGAATCTACGAAAGCATTTCTCGTGTCGTGTGTAAATGTGTCCAAAACTCACTAATTTACTCTTAACCTCATCTAGAAGTTACCAGAATCCTTTCGTATCACGTGTGTTACACGAAGGGTGGATATAACAACATTTAAACCATTTTTATTATTGGAATATATTTTGCAATGACTTGCATATCCTTAAACGGTGACAAATGCTCTTCTTTATGTTTGTACAATCATTTTATCGATCTATAGTCTTTGTACTATGAATCAGGTAACACCAGAACAGTTCTTGAGGTATAAGGCTTGGGTGAACTAGTGTTCCCCACGAGATTGGAGAAACTTCCCGTCGTGTCTCGAAAAATGAAATTAAATCTGAGTTTTACGTCCCACGGTTATGCCGGTTAGGCTAAAGGAGACGGTGATGATGAGTAATGAATGAAATGGGGGAATGAAGAAAGTGGGAGGAAACGGGATAACCCCGAGGAAACCCACGCACACGGTCTTTGTCCACCATAAAGTTCACTTGGCGGAGGCTGGGATCGAACCCGGGACCCCAAGCACCAGAGGTGAACGCTCTACCACTGAGCCACCGCGGCCCCCGTCGTGTCTCGAGTTTACAACTTTTGTCTCGTGGACAATTTTATATATTGTATATATATTTATGTCAGCTCATGTAGTTTTATATATAGTTAGGATTATATTTTATATATATATATATATATATATATATATATATATATATATATATATATATATATGTATATATATATATATATATGTATATATATATGTATGTATGTATAATAAAGTTACGTAAAAAGCACATAATTCCTCTCCAAGCACACACTATCTTATTTAGATTAACGTCCCATGATTATGCACAAAGACGAAGGGAGACCGTGACGATGAAATGAATAATTGTGGAATGAGAAAACTGAAGTTGAAAACCTCGAGAAAACTCAAGCACACTGGATATGTTCACCACAAAGTCCACTTCGCGGGAACTGGGATCGAACCCGGGATTCCACGTACCATAGGTTCGGCTCTCTCTAATATTTTGGTACGCGAAGCACACACTGGGGATCTGATAGACCTTGGAGTACTTGGATAATTTTACCTAAGATTTTGAAAGTACTTAATAAAATTTCGAGACTGGAATATGCACCTTCTAAATGGTACTTTTCACTTTCATTTGAAAGTAGGTACTGTTTTGGAACAATCATGTCAATTTCTAGCGTAAAGCAGGCCTATCATTGGTGCTAGAATTCAAATCCACAACTGTAGGGCAGAAGATCAAGAATACACTGTGCTCGCAACATTACAAAGATTTAAGAAAAAAATAACACATACAGAAATTATGAATAATGTTCTCGGAAACTGTGATTAACGACTGAATTTACAGTAAGTTCTCGTCCATTAAATTGGTAAAATTAACTCAGTATAAATTTAAAACATTGTAGAGATTATACAGATCCCAGTGTGTACTTTGCAGGGTTAACAATCTTACTAGATACATAAGAATTCGCCCGAAGCTTTGTGCCTGCATAAAATTAAGGAACCGAAAACATCCAATTAGGGAAGGAAGCTCGCGAAGTCAATCACCAGTTACACCTGTGACCAACTGTAATCTATATTCACGTGAAGTCACTAAATTTGTCAACTAGACTTCTTTTTTAAGGAAAATAAATTACGTTCCTTAATCTTGATTACGCGGAAGAGTATTTTTTTTAATATAAAAAAAGCTCCGTCACACAATTCCTTTCTACCAAGAAACTAGGGCCCGTAGAATAGCATTTGTTTCGATGGGATACTTCCGCGTGAAAAACATAACAAGCATTCCCCCGTCACTTCTGTTGAAACGTATAACAAGCATATTTTTTTCTCTCCTTTTGTTAAGTAAAAAACTTATTTAGAAAAAGGAAACTAGGGAAAAATGTAGCATCACAGTCTTCCTTCTTAAAAAGCAATGCTTATATTTCAACGTACGCGTCAATAATAGTATTAACTATTGATCTATTTACTTAGCATTCTCTATCATACCTTTCTCTTCGCAGTAAGTGTGTTATAAGTTACATGTCAATTCCGTGTTCATCCTCATTGCTAATATTCAAAGCTTATTTGCACAATTATACTTCAAGGATCTGGTTTATTGACAGTAAGAATCCAGAGTACTTTACATAAGATGAACACTCATTAACGTAATGAAGTGATAATTTTTCAGTTTTTGTATACGTGACTAGCCTAATCATAACTTTCAATTTATCATTTCACTCCCTCCCCCGGATCTAATACACTCTTCGGAACCACTGGGTAAAGGGACTGGCCATGCTACTTCTGCTCTATTCCTTACCAGCAAGGGAAGGAAGAATTAGGACAACTTACTGAAACAATTTACGTCAGTTGAAAGAGCTTTTTATGTCTACTCAGCAGTAGTGGAATGGGTCACAGCTTTCGTTCGGGTCATCCGGGTCTGGGTGCCGCTTTTCAGACCCGGCCTAACCCGGGTAGATCCGGAAGCAGCCAAATTATCAGCTTTGCAGCATTACTCCAGAGCTTCATAGTGGATTAATGATCTCCGCATTTCTCGAGCTCGGAACATTCAGTTCAGGAACATTGAAATACTGAAGTTTTGAACTTGACCCTTCACTGTGAAACAACTCGGTAATTCAATTCATAGCTAACGACTTCAAGTATAAGCAGCGCAAGTGTTTCACTTAATTCCTGCCCTCTAGCTCCTCAGCAACAGATTACCTCAAGAACAGTAAATACCATAAGTTTTAATACGTATACATTTTTGATGTGTTTAGTTGGGATCATACGTTCCAAAAGCACAAACGTTAATAACTGGTGCACAAAAACAACTAATCTCCCTGACTTGTGATCATCATTCTTAAATTGGGAACTCATGGGGAAACTAAATCCAATTACCACTTATCGTGATGTGCCACTTCATTTTACTTATGCAAACACGCAAGTTCTTGAATCGTTTTCTCATCATCTTCTGAATATTTTCTTACAGAAGTTCAATGAGGGTAATTCAAAATTGGAGAAACATTCTCATTCATAATTTGATAGATTTTACGGTAACTATATTCTTACATCCTTTGAGCTACTATAACTAAAACATATTTATTTACTAAGCAAATAAGAAATATACACTGCAATCCTCTCGAAACTAGCAGCACTTACTTTTGGTACCATTAATGCTTGTTAAAATTACATTGTTGGGTAATACTGGATATCTCGCTAAATGAATCAACGTTTCACCACTGTATCATCATTAATCACAATTGGAATAGCACTTACCTTAATAGACAGTTCAAATATTAAAACAATATTTATTTAAATGAATGTTAACTAATGACAGCAAACCAACTGTTATTCAGAATTTACCTCAAAATATGTAAAATATATTTCATTTTAATTCTAGAGCCAGTCATGAAACAGCATCGAACATGACCTGCAGAAAATAAAGCCAAGTTTCTTACAAGCAACATAAGAGCCTACAAAATGACTTCCAAGTCACTCTTCATTATCGATTGCATGACCTACATTTCGTATGACAAGAAGCACTAGTCTAAATGTGCACAATACAACAAAGCTACTTTCCACGACCACAATTCTTATGCTGCCCTCATTATACAATGCTAGGAGACTCGAGACGGCTAATGCTATCAGCACTTCCAACACAAAACGTGATATGTGATTTAAACATGAAACAAAGACTCGATTCAGAAGCTGCATCATGCTATTAGTCAAGATAAGTAGTCGTTCAAGCGAAGCGTATCAATTTCATGGGCTCTACATGCATGACCATAATAGTTCAAATCAGAACTAGAATTCACTTCTAATACAACTATGACCTCTGCCAGCCATGGTAGAATGTGGATACATAGACTGTCAAATTCTTTAATTTCAATACAGGATTTCATTGGTCTACTTTTTGAAACTATTATGCTGTTTCTTGTTACTGAGTTATCTTATTCTATTTTAAGAACTAGCAAATCTCCCTACGGAAAAAAAAAAATCGCCTATAGACGTTTAGCAAAACTACTGTAAGTACATATTGCACTTAAGAGATCTGTTATGCCCAAATAGACTAATAATTTGGGAATCGAAGGCCTGACCACCATAATATTCCACATAGGTACTAAGCTTGTGAAGCTCCATCATCATCCCAAATTTTGGTCAATGATCCATCATTCGCATTTTAGTTAAATTTCACGATTTTACTGAGTTTGCAGCCAACCTTGAAGGCCAATAACTCGGAAACCAAAGACATTATATCAAATATTGCATAGTAGGCTCGAATGCGTACTAAGCTTGTTGACATTTATCGTCCATGTCAAATTTAGTAAAGATCGGATGGTTTTTATCGATCGTGATTCAGTAAAATTTCATTATTTCACTAAATACAAAACCAAATTTGATGATCAATAACCCAACAACCCACCATAATATTGATATTTGAGATGCATACTAAGCCCATTAAGGTCCATCACTATGTCAGTTTTGGCTTAAATCGGATGAGTTTCATCGATAGCATGCGATCTACATACGTAAAATACCCTTTCAGTAAGTAAACCAAGGCTTGAGTGCCATATTTCATATATGCACTAGCACAGCCAGTTTTGGTTAAGATCGGAGGTTAATGGTATATCCTATTCTTGCAATTGATTTTCTAGGGAGTGGGACGAAAAAAACAAGGAAGGATTGCTACCCACTGACACAGCTCATATGTAAGACGCAAACAAAAGATTCAAGCTAAACTTGCTATTTGCAAGAAATTAACTAGCCACCAAAGCCTTCAAGGAATTCTCTATTCTTAAGAAATATGTCGATAAATCGATTTACGAAAACTAGTCAGGAAATGAAGGAAGGAAATATCAATAAAACTTTAACAGTTCCAAAATTGCGACTTCCTTTTCTTCTCGCCGCTTCATATGAGCTTCAGAACAACACAATAACTATACATGTTCAAAGTTGTAAACTCCATGTTGAGTTGACATGAGAAACTTTTCCCATTAAAACTAGAAAGTTAATCACGATATTCACGAACACAATGGACTACCAGTTTTACATTAGAAGTATTAATTTGTTAGGTTTCTTGTAATTCAACGTTTTTCGATTCCGCATTTCACTTCAAATCATCATCTCAGTATTTTCCACCCTTACAATTTAGGATAAAGGAGATTATATATAAGTGAATTACTAAAGTAACCTTAGCCACACACTCCAAATCTTATTGTTGAAGCATTTCAATTTAATTCCATAATACACCACGTTTCGAACTCTATGCTCTTACAGAATATATTCACTTAAAACTACAAGCGTGTGTAGTTGAATATAAAACTTCGAAATCAGAGGAAATAGCACACATTTGGTAAATTAATTGCAGTATCAATTCCACTCTCCTGACAGCACAGACAGTAGGCCCAATAGTGGGAAAACAGTAGGTGGGCCAACTGCTACCGTAAAGCTACAAAAGTAGTACAACTGGAATTGGAAGAGAGGTCGAAATGGATAAATGACAACGAATTGTTGGTTGGGCTACACACATTTATACTACATTGGCTACAAGATCACCAACTTTCTGGATTTGGTGAACATAGTAAGAATTTTCCAAAGACGCAAGGGGCAACGGATCCTATACAAAATATTTTAACGCTTCCGTTTTCAATATAAAAAGGAAAATCAATTTGCCTCCTACTGCCAGCTTTCTTAAACCGTTGTGTCACGACACATTGATTTGTCGCGCGGTTCCACAGAGTGTGTTGCGAAATTTTGGAATTTAAAAATTCATATAACAGAAGTATATAGTACATTATATATACAGTGAAACCTCCCTTAACGGACACCTCTCAATAACGGACACCTCTATAATACGGACAGATTTTTTTGTCCCGGCAAAAATATATGTTCTCTTACGGAACAAAACCCTCCCTTTTACGGACACTCTCAGATACGGACGCGGACAGTCCTTTTTTACCCCGAAACGTTTCAATAACCTCTTCATAACGGACAGGAATTATTATTGGTTCTGCGATATTTGACAGTAGACAGAAAAGTCTGTTCCCCACAAGTGTATCTATCATCAAAGAGAACAATTTCAGGCTGAACTTGAAATGCTTCTTTTTTTCTGCCCGCAATAAACTGCTATCTGGTGGAAATCCTAGAAAATCTTCAATAAGCACTAATACTCATGCTGGATTAGTCGTATGGTCAAGAATTCTATGCGGATCTTCCCTTCCCTAACAAATTTAATGCTTTTTCCTCTGGGCCTTCCATCTTTCCCGACAATTTCATAGATAACAAAAGAAATATTGTTTATTTTGCGATAACATTTTTCAACGAGCAATGTTTTCTCTCTTACTTTTTTGGAAAAGCAAAATTTTTCTTTTGTACAAATTGGTGTATCAAACAGTTGAACAATTAAAGGAATTTGCCATTAATCGCGGTGAAATAGAAGTTCTCCAATTGATCCAACAGTTGCAAGCAAATTTCGAACAGAAACTCGTGTCCGTAGGATGTACACGGCAGACAACTACTGCAGACTTTTCCCCAAGAAATTTGGCGAGTTTCTTCTCCACATTTTCAGCATTTAATAATAATACTGCATACTTTTTAAAGCTTTTTTTTTTACTTTCAATATAGGCGGTAAGAGAATTGATGGATTTTTTACAGGGTGATGTCATGTCCTTAAGAAAATTACCATACACGCATTATCGTTTGCAGTATACGAACATATTAACACATTCCCCAACAATACTACTGTATTATTTAACAGAAATGAATTTCTCCTTCATCCGTCCCAGTAATTCAAATACGTACTAAATAGAGTATTTTCATATTGAATTTTACGTATTTACGCTCATACATAATGTATTTACTGTATACTACTGCATACAATTGCCGTTGAGAAAATTAAATTTTTGTAACCTCTCTGTAACGGACACCTCTCAGTAACGGACAAAAATTCCCGTCCCATTGGTGTCCGTTATTGGGAGGTTTCACTGTACTTCTTTTCTTTCAGAGTGCAAGACATATTCTTGGGTCGAAACGTGTACGCCATTTAGAGAAAGTCTTGGCCATCATATACCAACTTGCTTCTCTTTCTTTTCTTGAGATCTAAGGTCACTGCCGAAAATTTGGCTTATGTACCCATCCATTGTTGGTGTCGTCCCACTTGCGACATTCCTATTAGCGACAGGAACTGTTAACTGTCCTATGAGCGACCGATTCGATCTGTTGACTGCTCTATGAGTCACCGATGCGTTCATACTAAGATAATGGAAGAAGGCAAGGTTCTCTTCTTTAACTTGTTTCATGCTAATGCGATTTAGAACCTAACAAAATGTACTATGAAAAATTTCATTCTACCTTAATTTAATACGTGAGACTACTCTCATTACACTAACAATATTTTCTACGTTTTTCCTAAATATTTTTGAATTACTTTCTATGAATACAATGACTATATCAAGAGGAAAACTAACTAAATATTTAGAGTAGATCCGCCTTTGTCTATGATTCTAATATAATTAAAAATTTCATGTTAAAATGATGGGGAGCATAAGTTTAGATTTAATATGTTTATGGCATAAGAAAGAAATCAGAAAGAGGTAGGGGCGCCCGAAGAAAATTTTCTAGGGAGGGGCATCTTCATAGTTGCTGTACCATGTCTGGTATATCTGGTATTTAATATACGTGATTTGCTATATTACGTATACATTTTAGTGAGCCAGGGGGGGTGATCCCTGCCTTCCCATCGGGCGCCCATGGAAAGAGGGTGTTCACCACTTGAGGGTATCAAAGAAATCTTTAAAAAAATGTATTCGAAGAAATTATTACACAAGTTACAAATCTCTCGCAGGACTTAACAGTTCGTCTAGTTATAGAATAAGGGATTACTCGTATTTCAGATTGCTATACGACAAGCTTTTATGTATAAGTCAAAACAAGGACGGAAGGCAAATTAAGCAATTAGTTTACGTTTTTGTAGCTTACAATAGGGAGGAAGGTAGTTTAAAGAGTTTGTTTACCTTTTATATTGTTTAGAGTGAACTGCATTGTAATTGGTGAGATTGGTTGAGAATACACAATCAGATGTAAAGGATCTCAAAAGCTGTCTTTTATCATTGACTTTTTTTCATTTTATTCAGTGTCTTTGGAAGTCTAAAAAGTAGATAGTTAGCGAAACTGTTACACGTTTAAGTTTTTCAAAATAAAATGCATTACTGTGCTTAGTGAGTAATTAGATTTGAATCAAATTAAGTACAGAAAACAGAGCTTTTGAAGAAAGGGGATATTACAACTGGATTTTCAATAATTACATAAGAATATACTTTTCATGGAAATGTCCCTGTTGTCTCGCTAAGTTATTTGATATGTTTTATGTCAAATCTAACTCAAAAATAAAATAAGTTTTATTTGCACTCACTGTAGAGGAAAAATATATTTGATGAACTGTATTACTGGCACGTACATTTTTCGTAGCAAGGTTGTTCAGGCGCTAATAACGCCAGAGGCAAAATATTTCACGATAGGGAATCATATCATCTTCCATCATCTCAATGTAAACGAATCGGTCGCTCATAGGACAGTTAACAGTTCCTGTCGCTAATAGGACTGTCGCTTCTGAGACTAATTCCCATGGACCAAGGCATACCTACAAAGTTTCAAGAACGGTGCTTTTTTGAAGCAATTTTACCTCTACAATTTTGGGAGGAGAAAGTTGGCCTGCACAGTTCAAATATTATTAGCGAGTAAAACAACTGAAAGAACGTGGCTTAGAATTTTCCAACACATTAGAAGTGTTCCGACCAATAACAACGCCAGGAACAGTTGGAAAATATTTATTCGAAAGATGGAGTCAAGTGTTGCAAAAAAAAAAAAAAAAAAAAAAAGTCAAACTTCTATCAGTTGACCCGAGTGCTTGAAGAGGAAATAAACCAAGGATCTTCGGATTTCTCAGCAAGTGAAATTTCGTCAATGAAACATTGCCTTATAACTTGTCAAACGGAACGTTTTCTACGTATAAAGGTGTGTTACACAACAAGGGGAAATATTACCAGAAAATATTGAAAAGTACATAACTGTTCATTGCAACACAAGAATTCAGTAAGTAGCGTGAGGGCTTGAAGCACAATCATTGTTTCAACATAATCAGTCCTTTGCATTAGATTATTCTATGCATGCACTAATTGTTGTACTACAAATCACAATGAATAAATATGCTTGCTAACATCATCAGATAGAGCTCTCTCGTTGCTATATAGTTCGTTTACGTGCCTTCAGTAAAGGAGACCCGGATTTGATTCCCAGCGAGTTCACTGGTGCGAATCCCGCTTTAAGCTGTCATAGCCTCTGTGCTGAAAGAACAGCTAAACCCCAAACGAACCAACATTAGCAGATGTAATAAACTTATTCGAAAGATTGAATAGAATTAGTAGATATTTTCCACTATATTGCATATTTGAGCGCATATTTACGCAACTATCAGTGCATTGCCTAACTGCAGGGATATTTTAACTGATTTTAGTACATGTCCATCCGAAGTCTGGATAGGGCCTATTACAAGTCCCGCTAGCAGCACTAAACTCGTAACATATTGAGCATTGCAAACTGGTATGACATCAGCTATCGATTTCTAGGCACTTGCACGTTTTCGGTAAAAAATTGAGAACGTCAACACAGTCAAAAATCAAGCAACAATTCTGCGTCTCGAAAAAATTTGTCGGGGCACCAAAACAATCCCATATAATACGGGACGTATACGAAACCTACTCTAACCTCAAAACTACACATTTTACAAAACATCCGTTCACTTCGGTACTCTTTGAAACTACGTACATTATTTCGATTACGTAATTTATGTGATCAGTAAAGTAAACTAACCCCTTAAAGAACAATAGAATCCTATGCCTGTTAGGACAAAACTGTATCCTCCAACACTACTTGAAAAAAAAAAAAAAATCAGAAAAGATTTAGCAACTTTTTACAGCTTTTAATGGTTTTACTTTGCAACGCTCTCAGGAAGTTTCCAATATGAGTCTACAGACATGCGGGTACCTACGTAATACATACCCTAATCAAAACATTTACGTACTCGCGAACATTCTTACAAAAGAGTCTTACTTGTTATTGATCCAGATTAAAAATACAGTATACACATAATAGCAAACTACAAAAAATAACATAATTCACCGGATTACGAGTATTTCGAAAATAAAGCACCATAGGTTGGGCACAATCCTGGAAGTGGAATTGTGGTAGCAGCACAGATGTTTAATGCGTAACGATACAAAACTAACAAGTTTATATATATATATATATATATATATATATATATATATATATATATATATATTTGAAACTCAGTAATAAACATTCAATAATTAAAATGTTTTATTTAATTTTAAACGCATATGCTTTCATTTTAATAATATATAACCGGATTCATTTAGAACTTCAACGATGACAGCAGTTATGTCTTTCGAAGCGTAAACATATGAATTTAAATAAAATGTGAACGAACCGAAACGCGGAAAACGTCTCAATTAATAGTAATTTCTAGCTGCTATCAAACTTTAGGAAAATTTGTAAATGTAGAGTTACAGAGAGAACTTTCTAGTTAGAAACGTCGTAAAGGAGCAAAATTAATTTTCTAGGATAAGTACAGTCTACGCTAATAAACAAAAAGGGACTATGTGAGTTCACAACTGTCCTTCTTGCTTCATACAATATCAATCCCAGTCTCATTTAATGCACCGCCCACCGTCATATACATTGAATACAGGTGGAGGCTTGGAGCCATCGATCTAAATACAAGTGGTACAAGGAAGAGCATTATGGGTCTCTTGGGAAGCAACCAAGTTGCACTCATAAGCCTAATTAATGACTCTCATCATCTGCTACGGAGGCTGAACCTGCCTAATGAATGTCACCTGGCGAACAAGATTTGGACAAAATGCTCAGGGTGCACACACACACACACACACACACACACACGACGACGACGACGACATAACACGAAACCCTTACACCACTATCAGTCAGTGACACACATTGCTACTGGAGTATTAATAAGTTTTATTTTTTTTTTCTTTCTTTCTTCAATTGCACATTCAATTACGGAGATTCTTGAGTATATAAGTCTCGGTTAAAAGCCCACAATATGCATGTATAGGAGGAAAAAAACTGTCGTGCTATAACAACTTTCTACAGAAATTCCTCAGAAACATGAAAATGTATACTATCTACATAAGTTGACTAATAAATAAAGATACGAACCCAGTTGTGCACCTATATGCTGTATCATGCAAGCCCATTCAAACTAGATAGTAATATGTAACGCTGGAATTGTGTAAATGAAGACAGAACTTCGGAGAGTCAAATTCTAACAGTAGGTTCAACTATCAACAAAACAAAACACCCCCCCTACAAAGTGGTACAGAGGGACGCATTCAACACTTCTCAGATGCCATACTTAAATTATATAAACGCCCCACTGCTTACTTCAAATTTCCAACAAATACACAAATCAATTATTACTGAAATCCTTCTGGAAATTTTGCAAAATTTGTTGCAAACTAAGAAAAAATATAAAATTCTACAATATTGTTAACTCTGAATGAAAAAAAGGATATTATATATATATATATATATATATATATATATATATATATATATATATGCATACGGTTCACAGATGTCTGTCAGTAATGATTTCAGACTCGTCGAGAGGGGTTTCGAATGAATGAGGGCCGAAAATAGTACTGCGTAAATAGTGGAAAACAAGATTGGATCTGATCTTAGAAAAGCCCTACGAGGAAATTTCGTAGCTGCGTGAGCCTTCCCCAGGGCCACTCTCTGACATCATTACTGGTCGTGGTTTAACCGGGAGAGTCCCAAAGTTACAACATCTGTCTCCCTGTTCTAAGGAAATTACGCGGAACTCCAAAAATCTTGGTTTCTCCTCAAAATATAAGATAATATAATTCATGCGGTGTTAAAAAAAAAAAGCTCTTCCATTAGCCATCGATACTCAATTGATAAGAATAATCAAGTCTCCCACATCCACTTTTGGTGAGTGTTGGCCCAATTAATTCTGATATTTCAGCAAGGAATAAGTGCATAAATATGAATATATAATAACTTTTTCATGAGGCACCTCGGCTTTTAAGTCTAAAAGTATGGGAAACCTAGACACATTGCAATCAATGGACCTCACTGAGCTGAACAATGTAATACGGTGAATCCTCAGGCGTTAATTTCAAGAAAATAATAAAAACTATCTTTCGTAGAATTAAATATTGACATTGTATGATAACTAACCCACCTATTAAGCTGAAACTGATCCTGAAATATATCGTTATCAAACTTTCCATTACAGCACTAGCAAGAAGACAGTAAACATTTGGTTAATGAGATATTGATCAAAACCATGTTTACTTTAATATCATTCACTTAGAACAAGTGACATATCAAGTATTTAGGAGCCCTAATCAGGAATGACGGAAAAATAGACGAAGAAATAAACAATAAATTGCAGCAACAGAAGACTACACCATACCTTAAATTGAAACTTCGTAGGTAGAAAAAAAGACATCGAAATTAACAAAATTATCTGTCTACAAAACAACGTTACAGACCAACGTTAACATACGGATGAGAGTCATGGCCGCTGACAACCAAGCATCACAGTAACCTACAAGTGAAATTATTCCTATTTAAAACAAAATGACACAACTACGCGGTTCGGACATGTTTACAGTATGATAGTGGAAAGGACACCGAGAAAAGTGACCAAGAGGAAGACCCAGGCAAACATGGAAAGAAATATTAGGAAAAATTCTGAAGGGAAGAGAATTCTGAAGGCGTTAAATGATGCAAAAGTCCTTGCCAAATGTCCCAAGTGGAAAGCTCTACGTAAAACCCCTACATCTGATGGTAGAAGAGGACCGATTACGTAAAGTACATTATCGTTCAAAGGTACGATATCAATCAATAGACTACATCGACCTAAACAGGAGACCCGTTGAAAATTTGCTTAGCAGCTACAGTTAATCTTCGGAATCAAATTGTCGCATGTAGCCCTACATATGTTGCTTCAACTACAAAATATCATGACCCTCAGAATCTACCAGTAACTTGTGTACCTTGTGCAAGGGGAACGAACAATTGTTTACTCCTAATGCAATCAGCACAACGCGACTCTTTTAGGAAAATAACTCGTAACATTAGATTTCTGGGCTTTCAATAGCCATGGCAGCCCGTTACGCATAAGGGATGACAACCCTCGGCAATCACACTCCAGGGATCTGGAGAAAAAGAGAAACGGGTAAAGAAGGAATCATTAGGCAAAGCTTCATCCCGACATTTGCCTGGCGTGAATAACGAAAACTCAGAAAAACCTCACTCAGGATGGCCAACCTGAAAAGTTATTACACTATTATGACCGAGTATCCCCACTGGAACTCGAGCGCGGGACCGCTTGCACCAAAAGGCGAGAACGTTAGCACTTACACTTGCGGGGCCACTGATAAGTAACGTGGTGAAATTATGAACTTAGAAAAAGAATAATCTGGGGACAACTGCACAGAGCACGTTCAACATCAAAAAGTCACATCTAGCGAAATCGCTACTAATGTCGCCATTTTGGAACAACAACAACGACTTTAGGCTGCGTATTCATCATCAAATAATTATCACAACAATAATACAAAGAAGTAGTTAGGTATACACTTCATTTTATGATAAAGTTAATCCTCCTAGCTTATAGATTTAGACAAATACCTTAGGCACATTTCTTTGTGATCGTGAAAAAGCAACGCGATATAAATGGAAAACTATTTTCTTCCAACTAAATGGGGAATCTTGCCTCATTATTCATCATCTTCCACTGATTTTTAAATAAATAAATAAAAAATAACAGATCAATAATTAGACTGAAAACTAACATTACTAATGCCTAGTGGAAATACTTACTCCAGATACAGACGCGAGTGTAGTTAGTGTAGATCCCATTTTATGCAGCAGGTCTCCTCTTACTTTGGTTCTGATAGGAGCGTACAATATTATGGAAACAAGAATGAAAAATAAACTACTCTAAAATGATGTTGAGCGAAATATTGCTCTA
This sequence comes from Thermobia domestica, assembly GCF_964235325.1. Lineage (NCBI taxonomy): Eukaryota > Metazoa > Arthropoda > Insecta > Zygentoma > Lepismatidae > Thermobia > Thermobia domestica. The sequence continues at coordinate 296,810,930 of NC_137454.1, forward strand.
TGGTTATTGGAGAAATTTGAAAACACTTGAAACGCGTGATCTAACACACTTATCAATATTCCATTCAAGAAATAAATAAGCAAATGAACTTCAGTCACATTTGTATTGGATGAAAACTCCTTATTAGTAAATAAATAAGGAGCAAATTATCAAAATATGCAGTTAAGTTTAAATACAAAGGACTTGAAATACGTTATTCCCCAAAGACGTGTCACTGAAAACCTAGAAAATAAATTTTAACACTGTTCATTCACTCTAAATTCGCCAAACTTTTAAATTTTACTTAATAACAAAGGCAAAGAAAAAACGCAGAAAGTAAGTCAGACACTATCTTCAAAACGCTATTATATAAACTAATAATTGTTTTCAAGACCTCTCGTGCAACGGTTGCCCAACTGTTATCCAACCTACTCACCAAATTTGTCAACTATAAGAAAATGCTTGGAGTACGATATTAGTCGGCTATCCCGCAGTACTACTTTGCTAGTTTAGCAAAGCGGTCGACGAAATAACAATCGGTATAAGCCTTAAAACCATGAGCTGATCGCATAACTAATCTCAAAGAATAACCATTGCCAACTCAACTTGCGCTGTCTACTCTCTGCACTGTGCATCATTCTAATATGAGCATGAATCTCCTTCCCACTTCCTCACTACATCTGTACATGTCTCTTTACAGATAGAAGTGAAGGATGGGAGGACTCACCGAGTGAACTGCTATTACACAAATGTAATTTTAATATACTGTATAAGAGTAAAGGTTTGGGGTGAGTTAGTGGCAAGCTTGAAAAAGTGATAGATGCTATCAACTGCAAACTTTTTTCTGATAACTTGTCCCTTTCTCAAATACAAACCTATATCTGAGTATTCCTCGTCTCCATAAGCCTTTGAAGTCAGCATTAAATGAGTTTTGTCATGCATATTAAACCAAAACGCCTGCAATGTCCGTCAACCCGCTATACGAAGCTCTCCTACTGGTTGCCTAACACACGGGTATCAATCTTAGCAACGCCCTAACGACGGAAAGCTCATTTTAAAAGCTCAAAACGACCCCTAAACCGTTAAAAAGAAAAATAATGTTCCTTTCATTTTTCTTTCTTTAAAAAAGATTGCATGACAATTCGCAAATCTACACAAAATTTGGAATCGATCAGCGAAAACGGCACGTATCTAGAGCTTGTGGATTTCAAGGTCTCATTGTCGAATGCAATTGGTTACAAATATGCATAAATAAACGCAGAATTATACTACATATATAGTATATAGCAGATGCTTAGAAGAGACGGTTATTAAGGTACGACATCTGCTCGACCCTTGGCTAACTTCAAGTTATTTTCCTTGTTCATGCAAGCACCATCTTCTCAAAAACAAAATACTTTGGAAACCAATTGTCTATATTTTCAGCAGTTTGTAGCGCAAGAAGAACGAAGTTTTCAACTACAGTCAACGGTATTTAGTATTTTATAGAAACTTATTTGTCACTGAATTAATGACAAGCAGTCAAAATCCAATCTGTCTTAGATCTTCGTGAAAATTCTTTCAACTCTTGATACATATTCTTGCGTTGCAATCAGAGAAAAAAAAAAAAAAAAAAAAAAAGAGAGAGAGAGAAAGGGAACTAAATACAACGTAATTCCTTTCGGAGATACACGGAACTAGCAAGAAGATGAACCTACCATAAACACGCCAAACCATAAGCCATTCCGATAAGAAATTTAATTTACAGCAACTACTATAGGAATACATAAAGTGTACTACCAAGGCCTATGTTTAAACATACACAATTGTTGTTTTAGTCTTTCGCATTACATACACAAATAGGAATGTTTGCACATCCAAAGAAGAGTTAGTAGCAAAGAAAATGAAAAGCATGGACGAAATACACGAACTAATACTCAGTAGACACTGGAATATAAAACAAATCTTGAACTTTAATGACCGCAAGTTAGAAGCCTACTTTTAACTTCAAGAAAGGCTTTTTAAAAAAATCCAATACTTTCAAATATAATAATGAGGTTTCGAGTTCTAAGAACTTGCCTCATATCAACTTCCAGACTGCACTTAACTGAAAGATTGCTCGATCAAATTACTTTTAATATTTGAATATTCTTATTAACATATTCTCGAAATTTGACCTGATTGGACTAAAAAGAACTAAGAACTCATCTCGGGCAAACAGCAACCAAAAGTTGCTTTCCCATCGCAAGATTTTCTTTGTCAATAAAACTGGTATGAGTTCATCAATTTTTACTAGTCTTTATATGCGTAGTTGACGTCACGTGATTAGTCATTTAAAATTTAAAACCATAGAAACGACATTTAAAAACTGTTCTATTGGAGATGTAAGGATGTTGACATACTAAAAACAGAGAGAAGACATTTCCTTACGTATTCCTTTCACTGCCCAAGCTCCACAGCACCATATGTATATTGCACAAAACTATAATCCCCAGTATAACATAAAACAAAACAAAAAAAATCTTTAAAAAAACCTTCGATCTGCATCTTTGCAGCATAAAATTTTAGGCATATACTGCAAATGTTCTTTGCTTAACTTGGCGACCGTACTAATTAATAAACACGTAAGAAATACTACCATAGATTAACGGACAAAATTTCTGAAGGATTAGCTCCGTGTAAAACAGGGGTGCCCACAAAGGGGGGCTATGACGCAAACTGCGTCATTGAAATATTTGGGGGAAGTAAAATCTATATAAATATGCTTGGGGGGGTGTAAAAATTAATCGAAAAGATTTTTTTTCATGGAAGAACACCTATGGATAGACAATTGGGGGGTGCGTCATGGACATAAGGGGGGGCACCACTGTGTAAAGTGCTATTAAAGCATTCCAAAGTATCAAAATACGTGGAAGAAACTATCATCATTATTCGGTACTATGGATTTTTATTTTTTTTATTTTTATTTTATTTATTTATTTATTTATTTTTTTTTTTTTGCAAATGAAATATATTATATAGGAAGGATATCCTCGAACCACAGCAAAAATGAACCCCAAATGAAACATATGTGGCAGTTTCTTATTGAACTCCACTTCGCAATAGAAGCAGTGGTGTCAGTAAGTATATGAAGCAACAGTGGAATTCCTCGATTTGACACTTTTTATTTCACTATTATTATTTCAACTCTCTGCATCTAACGAATTAATAGTGTAATTCGACATTTATTAAGGCACTTCGTTAAGGTAACCCTACTTTTTCGGAGGGGCCGCGATGGTTCAATGGTGCATGGGGTCCCTGGTTCGATCCCAGTTCGCGCCAAGTGAACTTTGAGGTGGACAAACACCGTGTGCGTGGATTTCCTCAGGGTTCCCCTGTTTCCTCTCACTTTCTTCATGCCACCATTAATTCATTTTCATCATTACAGTCTCCTTTAGTCTCGCCGGCATACCGTGAGACGTAAAACCCAAAGACTTAATTTCCTACTTTTACGGATTTTCGTGAATAACTTACAGAAAATGAAAAATAAAAATGTACAAAGCAGCCAGCAGTATCTATAAAATGCTATAAAACTAATAACCGACTCCAAACCTTTCTTATAGAACAAATTTGGGTGTCCAATTTATGACAATTGTTAGGCACCCAAATTCAGACACTATACGCAAGATCTTGAAAACAATAACTTCATACTATATAGTTTCGAAGTTATCTGTTTACTTGTGACATTTTTATATTTCTCATTCTCTACGTTATTCACTAAAATAAAATTGTAAAAAAAAAAAAAAAAAAAAAATAGTGATAAAGATCCTATACTGTTGGGATGTCTTCATAAGTCTGAACAACCACAAGAAACTCCATTTACGTTTACACAGGATATAAATGGGGCAAATGCATTCTTGTATAATAGTAACGTACTGTTCTGTTTTCTTTTTTTTTGGGGGGGGGGTACTAGTGACAAATACTTTAAACCTAATCTGACCGTATTTATTGTAAACTAGCGCAGCAAGACTTAATGCAGAATTAGCCCAAAACTGTTTTTAAAAAATGTAGTGGAGACAGGAAGACAGCCGAATTACTGTAACTCATTCATGAACTCATGTTATATGAAACGTGACTAATGAGCGCTGCAGGAACAAAATTCTAGAAATGAACCCATGTTCATGTATTAATAATAGAAATTGTATTAATAGAATTGATAGAAACCTAAGCGACCAACCATTATTATTAATTTTAGAAAGACAATCTCAGAAATAAACGAAAGTGCTTCTACACAAGCCGTTGATACAGTCAAATGGGTCCTCTGTCACTGAGGATCAAATATTTTTCGCCGCGAATCAAGAGCTAAGATAAATAAATAAATAAAATAAAATATATTTATGGTTTACTAATTAACTTTATACACAACTGGTAATAGCAACTTATACAAAATATACATTGTAGCTGAATTTACTAAATAAGTAGCTTCACATCTGAAAACACCTTGCTCCGGCATAAAACCCCAAAGAAGTTTAAAAACAAGTACTTACAAAGCAGACGAAAGGCGCAGCGCACGGAACGTAATATCCTTGGCTCATTTTTTTTCTCGCTGACTACGTGTCACTTCTGACTGACGGTGTATTGTCGAATGGATAGCGAATAGTAACTCCAAAAACACTGCACTAAATAATTTTTCCTTGTTACTTCAGTAGGATATTGAGTTATTACAGTAACACCACTTTGTTGACGACATCATCATTTCGACACCACAACACAACCACCGCCACTGAAAACACTTGGGAACCTCTGCAGTTCCGCGTTTTCATATTTACAACATTTATGTACTGCTAACGATACTCCCATAGTTAATATCAGGATATATGTATAGCACACAATAGATTTCGTTGTTAAACACTTACATGGTTGTTGATATACTTCCAAAATAAAGCTAAAGTTAGCCTATTAAAACACAAAATATCCTCACTCCTCCGTTCACATCTTCGTTCGCTCGACTGCCACTGTCCCCTATCTAATGCTGCAATGACTCACCTTCAGCCGACTGTGGCGCTGACTAGCGGACCGCGGAGTTGACTCTTACATTCAGGGTTGTCCAACGACGATCACAGTCACTCCCAGAAGAGATCAGCTGTTTTATTGACATGGGATCAACTGAATATATTGTGACGCGCAACGCTTACGATTTGAAAATCCTCAGTTCAAATCATAACTTCGTGAAGTTCGTTTTTATAAATGTACTTTATATATGGCGCATTGTCCGTGAACTCTTAAAATAATAATAATAATAATAATAATAATAATAATAATAATAATAATAATAATAATAATAATAATAATAATAATAATAATAATAATAATAATAATAAAGTAAAATTTTAACCAAAATATCTATATGGGAGTTTTCAAAAGTTACAGTATAAAAGCAACATTTAAGATATTTTTATAATCTATACTAATAAGAGTAAATCTCAGTAGCCAACACTCATGCCAAACTACTGAAGCTGGAAAAGTGAGTGCCAAACTACTGAAGCCCCAATTAGAAAAATCGTTTCATTGCAGTATTCTCAAGTGAGTACAGAAAACACAATTAGAAATTTATCCAAGCGCGACACTTTTTATAGTGGCTTGATAGTTGTTCTTTCACAGATTTTTATAGAAACAACTGACAAAAGACCAAAACAAGGAAGATCAACGGACAGCTGACGAAACAATATTTTTCTTTCTTTTCCGGTTATTCAACTTTAAGGTCAACATATTTCTTTTATGCCTTATAAAATTTGGTGTTTTTATGGTCACTAGTCGCGACCCCAATTTTACACATTTTTCAAAATATTTCGAAACTAAAAATTAATCATAAAATTTAACTATGTAATTATTTAGTATCACTTAGTAGAATAGTTCGTATCGATGATATGTTCGGCATTCTGAAAGAACAAGTATTCAATTCAATATAATTGCATTGGCTTAAATCACGAAACAATGAAGAACGAAGACAATTCCAAAAACTGTTTATTAACAGTAAATAGTAACTACTTTGTGTGGGATTTATTTCGAAGTTGGTTGTCCGCCTGGTTTTCAACAAATGTGCCTAAAGATACCAAATGGAAAGTCTCTGTACATCTGCAGCCATATTCACAATACAAATGCACGTTACTTTCCCACAATCCAACCATGCTGTGACCTTGCGCAAAGTACAGTGGCTCGAAAAAGTATTCGTATAGTCCCAGCTTTCGTATAATTTCAATAGTACTATTCATATCAAGGATGTAAAGTGGGTAATAAAATTACGTGTATTAATGGATACATCTATGAATATATTAACGAAGTGACTTTCAAATAAAAGCTATTTTCTCTCTGTAACAAAAAATAAAAACAAAATAATTCTATTGTACGTGGAAAAAGTATTCGTACAGCTGACATATTTAAGAAAATATTACTAATAATAACATCACTTTTCAATTGATCAATACTTTGTAGGGTTTCTTTCAACAACTATAATTGCCTGAAGTCTTCTGTTAATGTGGATAACTAAGTTCGCTGTATTTTTAGGTGAAATATTGTCACATTCTTTCAATAAAGCATTTTTGAGATCCGCTTTGTTAGAAATAACCTTGTATCTTATTTTTTGGTCAAAAACTTCCCATAAATGCTCTATGAGATTGACGTCTGGTCACTACGTGTAAACTCGTTTGTATATATTATTTGTGTACCCACATTCTAGTATCATGTGTGGTATCTTTTGAATCCTTATTGTGCAAAAATGCGAAGTCATTAGTGGGACCCATTTTTGCAATTTTTTCCCCGATGATTGCTATTTAAAATATTGATATAGTTCTTTTTGTTCATCGTTTCTTCTACAGAACACAAGTTCCCGACATGAACAGCACTCATTGACCGCCAAACAAGCGTAGATCCTCCAGCATGTTTCACTATGGGAGTACGATTTTTGGGATCGATCTCTGTTCTCTTACATCTTCGCATAGTTTTCCTCTCACTTCACCCATGTCAAGGGGCTTATTTACGCCCTTCAGAGCGAATTAAACGCTTCTTGCGATTACTGTTAAAATCCCCCAAGGTTTATTTCTTGAGATACGGCTATTATAGTGTACTGTTTTCAACGCATTCCTTACTGTAGCCAATGATACTTTTACTCGTCGTCTCTGCAGCTCATTTGCAATCTGAGGGGCACTTACCTTTGGATTAATTTTGATAGTATGTACCAGTGGCGGCGATTGGACGTTAAAAGTGGGGGGGCAAGGCATGATCTGAATATTTGTATATCAATCTAAGTTTCCCTATTCGTTCATAACACTTTCATTGACGAAATATTATATAACTAATAGGATACTATCTTTTTTCAGTTAAAATACCGTATTTCGTATTTTATTTAGTAAATTGACAAGATCAACGGAAGTATAAATAGGTACTAGCCTTTTGTACTCTTAAACAACGAAAGTGTAAGAAAAGATTTGATTCATTGCTCACGAACATCTTAAAATTCTTTCTGAAAAATTGAGTGATCAGATTATTTAATAACAAAGTTACAGGGGTTGGACAAAAAATCTAAAACGTTTGTAAAAGTGTGAAAATCATACCTAGTATGGTGTGGGGCCTGCTTTTGTGTCCAAAACAGCTTGGATCCGACGTGGAATGGACGTATACAGTTCCTGAATCGTGACGTGTGGAATTTCGTACCATTGTTCCTCCAAAACATGCTCCAGTTCCTTAAGGGATGCCGGTGGAGGATAATGAGACCGAACACGCCTTTCTAACTCAAACCACAATGGCTCAATGATGTTCAGATCTGGTGATTGTGGGACCCAGAGGTGTAATAGCTCCTGGTAATGCTCCTCAAACCATGATTTCACCGTTTTTGCAGCGTGACAGGGTGCCAAATCATCTTGGTAGATGCCATCACTATCAGGGGACAATATTTGGGCCATGGGTAGAACCTGGTCCCCGAAAATGGCCTCATACGCCTTAGCATTCATCATTTCATGCAGCGTTATGATGGGACCTGCGGAAAACCACGATATCACTGCCCATACTGTAACAGAACCATCCCCATGCTTTACAGTTGGGAGCAGTTAGTCTGTATTATAGGCCTGCGACGGTGTTCTCAATACGTAAACACGACCGGTTGTTGGAAACAAGGTGAAGGTCGATTCATCGGACCACATTACGTGTTTCCACTGCTCATGAGTCCACGCCTTGTGGTCCTTGCACCACTAGGTACTCCTCTTCGCATTTACTGCTGTGACCAGGGGTTCGGCGATAGCGGCCGTGCTATGAATTTTCATTTTATGAAGTTCCCGTCGCACTGTTTTCGACGAAACCGGGTTCTGTAGGCCGGAATTTAGTTCAGACATAATTTTCATTGTAGTGGTCTTCTTTTTAGCTGCTACAATCAGTTTTAATGCCCTCCGGTCCCTATCTGACAGGATTGTCTTTCGACCACTGTTGTGCTTTGCAGACGTCGTTTGCCCATGAATTGTGTATACCCTCGTGACATTGGATGCATGTTTTTCGATACCCCCACAATGTTCGCCACTGTTGCCACTGAAGCTCCAACCAGACGGGCACCAACGATCATGCCTCTTTGGAAGTCTGTCAGGTCGCCCATTTTACCGCACCATTTTCACACCACGACACTCACAGGTGAACGGGTTACTGCTGATGGAAGAGGAAGATCCACATGACACATTAAAAACAAAAAAAAAAAACGATCGACAACCGCAACACGCGTTGTACAGTGGAGGGCCAAACTTACGTGTCCTGTATGAAGTGTTTTTAGATTTTTTTTAGTCTACCCCTGTACAAAACAAATAAACAGAAAGGATAATATTAATCATAGTAAGAATAATAAGGTTTGTTTTGCAAAACATATTGAAACTGGGGATTAATGAACAACTTATATTTTTATTCAACACGTGCATTAAATATATGTTATTACTCTTAGAAAATAAAAGACAGTAAGTACAACAAGCATACACGAAATTTAAATAAATATTTACTCTTGCAGTTTCCCGAAGCATGCTCGTTGCCATTAGGTGCGGTTTTCACTTTCTTGGAATACATCGAAACACAATACATAGAATCACTTTACACTCCAGTTATACAAAATAATCCTAAAACCTAGAATTAACTTGAATTCACTAAATTTAATTGTATATAGGTTTAATATAAATGATTGAAGCGATTGCATAAATTCACTGTAGCTCTAGTAATTGAGATATTATAACAAAATTCAACAGTAACGTAGGAAAACTCAAAAAGTTTTGTTTGCTGCAGGTATACTTCAGATTTCTCCCACGAGAGTGCAGCATGAGCAGTGAGGCAAGGTGACGACAGGCGCCGAGAAAGCATTTCATGTCATGGCCTCCATCTCTCCTGACCTAACCCCATGAGATATTTTTATATGAGGTTATGTGAAAGATTCAGTGTTCACGCCTCCTCTATCAACAAACCTGCCAGAACTGCTCAACAATGCTTTTGAACTCATTAATAGGGACACGCTGCACTGAGTGTGGGAAGAACTTTATTTTCGGCTTGATGTCTGTTGAATCACTAAGGGGCATTTCGAACATTTGTAATTGTTACCAAAACTTTTTCGAGTTTTTCTTTGTGTGAAAAAATTATCGCAATATATACAGTAATACAGTTATTATAGAGCTGTGAAATCGCTCCAATCATTCATAATTACCCGGTATACACTCGTACACCCCTAAACACACCACTTTACTCTTATGTTACACTGCAAAACAATGGAAAAGGTAAAAGTTGTTCCTCATCACTCTCTTTTTAATCAATATTCCTTACTATTAGAAAGAATAAAATATATTTTAGAAACTATCAATTTTTGAGCAATTAAAGAAAAACTTGCGAAAGACTTTTCTTGTTTTGTGAAGTGTTCTCTCAATTAGTTTCAAAGTGGCTGACTAACATATCGAGCCCTTGTAAGAAGTAATGAAAGTACGCTTGAATTGTTGCGCTCCAATAGGTTAATTTTTTAGCCATTTTCCGCGGCAATTAAAACACAATTCCTGTATCTTTCTTAACCCCGCGGGAAGACAAATAACCAATATATGCTCACGGTAAATATTATAAGGCACATTTTTTTTCTATGAACCAGTAATACATACAAAAACTTTACATTTCCAAATGAAACTACGTATATACATTAATGGGTTACTTAAAAAAGTGGGGGGAAATGCCCCCCTTTCAGACAAGAGTTTAGTCTAATTGTGTACCCTGATAATAATTTTTCTTTCATCCTCCGTTGTTTCTCTTCCTTTCTGCCCCATCTTTCTTCGAAATGTTTGTGGTGAACGGAGACCGAGAAATAGGTTGATACTTCTGAGATCAACCTTCTCAAGCACAAATGAAAAGAGTAATCACACTAACAGTGCTTCGCAGGTATCTTTACTACGAACAAAACTACGGTGTACGAATACTTTTTCGACGAGAGTAAGACGTGAAAGCAGCAAACTACACTGAATAGGTAGCGCAACTGGTGAACTAATGATGCAAGATAGTGTGGATGTAAATGCATAAGAATCATATATATGACATATATCATCTCAACTTAATTTACTCGTTAAACAATCGTAAACAGGCGTTCATTCTTTAAAAATAGTAACTGTACGAATACTTTTTCGAGTTACCGTAGTTCCCCCCGCTCGCCAAATAGTTCAATGTTTATAACCGCTTATTAAATAAAAAATAAGCACAACTTCCGCTCTTCTTACATATACATATTATCAAGCACACAAACGAGCAAATTATCCATTTCTTCCCGGTAGATTTCCAAAATTTTGCTGGAAACGAACGACAAACTTTGCAACTTAACCTCTTTGTGCCCTCGAGAAAATTACACAAAGATCTTATAATATTATTATTTTATTTCTGAACCATTTTGAAAAAGAAATAGAAGTGGGAATGATAAGCACTTAAGTCTTGAATACACAAATCATAAGTTGCTACAAAGACGCTGTCAGATTGTATTAGTAGTAGTGGCCCCGTTATATTGAGCCGAGTCAGCAAAAATTTTTGTGACGTCATAGGTCAAAGGTCAATGATCTTGGCCCGGGGTCAATGACCTAGGGGTACCTAGGACCACCCCCTCTAAATTTTGGCAGGGGTACCTTGGCCCACCCCTTAAATTTTGGCAGGGGTACATAGGACCACCCCCCTTAAATTTTGGAAATTGCCAAATTTAAAAATTTGGTATGGTAGCCTAGGACCAGGGTATGTACCTCTATCAGTATTGGGTGTCTATGTCGTTCCCTTTCATGGGTAAAAAATTGCCAAAAATTGAAATTTCGGGGGTTTTTGACCTAATTTATCCCCTTTGATGAGGTGTTATTACCCTATATAGTTATATGGGCGTATACAGGGGTTCATTACCTTTTATAAGACATGGGTATATTTGTGCACCCCTTGAGAAATTTGGGAGGGGTACCTTGGCCCACCCCTTCAATTTTGGAAATTGCCCAATTTCAACATTTGGTATTATAGTACAGGACCCTAATATGTATTATGATAAATTTGGATGGTCCACCTCGTTTCCTTTTAGGGGTACCAAATTGCCAAAATATAAACGTAAGCAATACGTTGTACCACGTGTTTGGTTTTTGGCTCAATTTATCCCCTTTGATGAGATGTTATTACCTTATATGGTTATATGGTCATGTATAGGGGTCCATTACCTTTCATAAGACATGGGTATTTTGTGCACCCCGGGAGGGGTACCATGGCCCACCCCTTAAATTTTGGAAATTGCCCAATTTCAACATTGGGTATTATAGTATTGGACCCTAACATGTATTATGATAAATTTGGGTGGTCCACCTCGTTCCCTTTTAGGGGTACAAAATTGCCAAATTTTAGTACAACCACATGTTTGGTTTTTTGGCTCATTTTATTCCCTTGGATGAGGTCCTATTACCTTATATGGTTATATGGTCATGTATAGGGGTCCATTATCTATTATAAGACATGGGTACATTGGTGCACCCCGGGAGGGGTACCTTGGCCAACCCCTTAAATTTTGGAAATTGCCCAATTTAAACATTTGGTATTATAGTACAGGACCTCAATATGTATCATGATAAATTTGGATGGTCCATATCGTTCCCTTTTAGGGGTACAAAAATTGCCAAAATATAAACGTTGTACCACGTGTTTGTTTTTTTTGGTCCATTTTATCCCCTTTGATGATATTCTATGATTACAGGGGTTCATTTCTTATCATAAGATATGGGCACCCTTCTTAAATTTTGGCAATGGGGGTCCACTGAAATTGTCCAATTGAAGCATAGTACAGGACCTCAATATGTTTCGGTGGTCCTATTACCAAATTTGTTTAGTACAACCACGTGTTTGGTTATTGACTCAATGTATCCTATTTGATAAGGTATTATACCCCTTTCAATTTGGTAGGACCCTTCGGGTGTAGTACAGTCACGTGATCGATGATTTGGTTTTGATGCGCGACGAGGTCCCTGGTCAATGTTCTCTAGGAATTAGGTGGAAACTTTGAACAAGATTCTCGTCTTATATCGCACAGTTCTTTAGGAGAATCTGATAACGTTGTATGTGGAATGGACAATAAAAACACATAGGTCAGCTTAAATTGTATTTTATTTATATTTCTGGTTTCTTCTTTTTCTTTCTTATTGACAATGTTTGTATATTGAGCTGGGTTTCTTCATTAGACCGCCTCCTCTTCTTGATTGTAATGATTTGTTTCCATGTTTTGCAGCATAGCACCCGTTTGCAAAGCTTCGTATTGTGAATTCTGTAAAAAAGAACGAGGAAAAAGATGATTAGTATAGAAATAGATGATGATTAAACAAATACATTTGCAATGATAAATATGATAAAATTACCTGGAAGGTATATTGCAACAGTCTACGATCATTAACCGTGGGTACTGTTGTGAACAAATATTGAATTTCACGCAGAGATTTTCCTTGGGCTTTACAGCACAAATAAAAATAAGCATAATAGCCACATACGGATGAACCAAGACTTTGCATTTGGCTATTATTATATTTATAGTATATACAATGAAGTTTTAAGAATGCAACATGTTGTGGTACATAAGGAGGAAGGCCATAGCTGTCAAAATATTCTCCAACACCGCGATGATCAATATAAATTGCAATCCAATGACTTCCTAGTTTTGTGGATGGATCTGTATTTACAATGATTGCCAGAGGAAGAGAAATCCGTGAGGGCAACTCATCGCTTGCAAATACCCCGGTAAAATGATTTCTGAATAATGGACTACCGTGTAAAGCACTAGCTAATTGTAATGTATTCAACATCGTGAATGGAAATGATACATAACGTATACGTACCTTGTAATTTAAAAGTCCAGGATAATGTTGCGCTGGTGGTCGATCTCTAGGAGTGAGGAAAACTCTCCATACACAATACAGTTTGCAGGTGCTGCTAATTTCTCTTGGAAATGAACTTCCAATCGGATGGCTCCATGTCGTTGTAAATTCCAATAGTGACAATCTCCAGCAGAAGAATCGGGAGTTAGGTCAAATACAAACAGTGTATATCCATTCTTGTAGTCGGCTCTTGAAATTGTATTTCCAGTATTGGTAAAATGTATGCCAGAGCCTGAGAACAATGTGTGGTACGATGAAATGTAGAGATTTTCTTCAAAGTTGGGTTGCAATGGTTTTGAAGGTACAGCTTTTCCATCCACGTACAATGTAAAGAAATTAATGTTTAGATGTTGAAATTCAAATGGATTGGTGGTAATAGTTCCACTGGATGCTTCATTCGATGTAAATCCTACAATAATACGATTTGGCAATGTTCCCATAAACAGGTTATCAATAGTTTTGGATTGTATATCCTTCGGGATGGTAAATGATTTCATTTGAACCCTTGTCAGAGGATACTTTGCCGGTGTAGATTGTAAAATTTTATTGTGTGCCAATTTGACACTAGGGCTGATGCTGACTTTTTTCACCTGCAACGATGCATCTAGAATATTGATTTTTGCATTGACACCACTTTCACCGGCCATGAGACAAAAGTTTGGCTTTGCAGGAATAAGTTTCACACGTAATTCCACTCCATGAATTAAAAATTTATCTTGATTAAAAATGTCACAATGAAGATGTCCAATCATATCGAATTTCATACTTTGTTTTGTCAGTTCATAGCGTTGTTGAAATCCTTTGTTCTCACTTGTGGTTGCGTTCATATGACCAGCCGTATCTTGAAACCACATTGCTGTTTGCAAATGTGTATTTTTAGCTCCATCACTATAATTGAGCAGTTTTTCCATGTACGAACGATATGGATGATTATGTGACGGAAATGAAATCAGTTTATTGTTCAAGTAGATTTGTACTTCACTAAACATAGCATTTAGAAAATCATTGACAGGTGCAATTGCTTTATCCGTATTGATGAAGGAGGAACCATCTGGTTTCACAATTTGTGCTTGGATGTATAATAAGGTTTGTGGTAAATCAATATATTCATCACTGCTACCACTCACTACAAATTCTATTGGTGAATTTTCAGCTATTGAACTAATTGGTTTGTAGCCAATAATACGATTGTCCAGAACACTGGTTTGCGTGGGCAACGTTGAAAAAATGTCCAATTCACTTTTTACACATTCACAGGATTGATGATGTAAGAAAGCCATCGTTGAATTAATCAAAAATATCTGGTGACGATGCCAATGATCTCTTCTTCTTCTTATGTGATAATTTACGTCTCTTTGTAGGATTGATGGTGTTGTTGATCGTTGGAAGGTCAACCTCAAACTGAGAGCAGTCATCCCATTTTCGTTTATGATATCCACTTCCCAGCATAGTTTTCAACTTGTTTTTAGCTTTTTCTTGTAAATTTGATTTTGCCTCTTGCATACGTTGATGAAACGATTCATCCAGCGGTTGATTCGAGATCACAACATCATTAATCATATTGGCACCTGATTTCAATAATTCTTTTCCCACAGTTTTAGCGCCTTGCTTCACAAGTGGTAACACTGAACGAAATAAGCCACCAAGGAAACTTCCAATGCCATGTCCTGCTTGATAGGGACTTCCCACATAGACGTTGCCGATACCGGATAACGCTTGTTTTTGGTAGTATTGCAAATACGGATCAGTCATGACGACGACGACGGAAATGTAGTTTTGTACACACCGTTCCAAAGGTGAATGGCATAGGATGACCTGTGCTATCCCTTATATCGATTTGTATTTGCTCAAAATTCATTTTTTCCACCGGAACATAATGTGCAGGATTAAAGATTTGTACTGCATGACTTCCAAAAGTATGATTCACAGGATCCATGTTGACAATTCGTAGCAAGGGTACCATTGTATCTCCAACAATGACAGATTCAATAATGTCACAATAGACGTACATTTGTGATGGTAAGCCTAATCGTACATCCGGTGTATATTGTCCCTTTTCCATATCTTTTAAATCACTTTTCGGGTCAAATCCAAGCATTAAACTAACACTTGGTGACAATTGTACAGAAGTATGGATTTCCTTTTTGGGATGTCTTATGAGGCATATATTATTAGTTGCGTCATGAGATATAAATAAATTGGTTTCTTTATGATGTATATTAATTGCATGAATAAGATCCCGTATATTGTTATAATAGCGTACAGGGATCGTTACAACCTTCCACGGTTCCTGATCATTACTACTTGATGATTTGTAATATATTTTATTGTTTTTACTGTTAATGTTCAGCAAAGAATGTGGATAATGAATCTCTACAATTGCCACATCCCATTTCTGGCGAAACTCTACACGTCGTTGTAATTTCGTAATATATGAAGTCAATGTATTTTCTGGAAAATAATCCATGGAACTATTACTGGGAAGTGTAACGTAAAAATCTTGATCAGGTTCCATTCTTCTTCTTCTTCTTCAATGAAGTTGCAGGGATCCACGAATTGAATGAGGAAGGATATCCTTTCCACTGGACGAGATACTCCTTTCTGCGACCTTTTGTTCTTGTACGTAATATTTTATCGATGAGGAACATCGAAGGGAGCGGTACTGGTTGTAATTCTTCTCTGTAGAAAACACCATCGATAAGTTGATGATTTAAATCCTCTAGTCGATACACTGGTGGGTTTCTTGGTACAATGGCTTTTACTCTGAATATTTCCCAAGTCCAGTTCTCGAGGTAACCCTTGTCAAAGATACGTTTTGTTTTACTTATACGAACAGTATCACCAACAGATAAATCCGTATCTTGTTTTGAACGTTGTAGCTTTTTGTCGTATAAGTTATGCCACACCTCCAGTAAATTGTCCTGAGAAACGTTTGCAGGTGCCATTTTAATACTGGAATGCCGACTTTCATTGTATGCTTTTACAAGTAAAGGCAATACTTTGATGTAATTGTATGTTTGATATTTGGTAAAGTATTTCCACATACGATGTTTCAATGTCTGATTAAATCTTTCTGCGATGCTGGCTTTAATATCTGGATCCTTTGTTGTAACATGTTGCACGTTGTGTTTCCTGAAAAACTTTTGTACTGTCTTGTTGGTAAATTCAGTTCCTTGATCACTACGTAGTACAATTGGTTTCCTCTCCTGGAAAATCATTTCAAATGCATTCACTATATCCTCGGCACTTTTTGATTTTAGTGGTACAGCCCACCCGTACCGACTAAACACATCAATCACTGTAAGAATATAGCGGTAATTGTCATTATAGTTTTGAAGTGCTTGTAAATCATTTAAATCACATTCCCATTGATCATCAATATTGTTGACAAGATAAAAATCTCTACGGAAACGACGACGTACAGGACGATGTAACGTGTAGGTAGGTTGTTTGTTTAACCAAAGTTTTATTTTGGTTAGAGGTATAGATTTTCCTGTGGCTTGCCATAATTTCTTTGCAGTAGAAAATGATGCAGGATGTGCTGGATTGTAATAAATGGATTTCAACTTTTTGTTCATGGTTTGTACGTTGACCATTGTGGAATGATACGTTTTCTTTTTGGTCGGACTTCTAAAACATCATCATCGTCTTCTTCTTCTTCTTCTTCTCCGGAAGAAAATAATTCAGGTGCCGGTTTTGGTGGTGCAGATCCTTCAGATGCTGATGTACTATTATGCTTGACAATATAGTTTAATCTCCGTGGATTACCAATCAATTCTTGAGGTGTGTTTGACGATGCAAGGTAGTTGCAAAACAATTCCCAGCCTTGAGGATTAGAATGTTTCCTCGGTCGAGTCACATCGCACATTAAATCTACAATATTGGATCCTTGTAGTTTATTATCGTTGATGTACACTGTTCCTTTATGATCCCACGTAATTGCGTCATCTTGTTTTAAACGACGGAATAGTAGTTCGGCTTTCTTACGATACATTTGTGGTATTGCGGCTAAAATTTCTTGTTTCGTGCTATCGTCAACATTCGGGACGTCACCATCAGGTTTCATTGATGTAATTGTAAGTGGTATTGGTTCTTCTTGTTTACGTATCACATAAAGATATTTCTGTAATATTCTATTGTACTGATTCCATTTTTCTTCATCACTTGGATACGATGTATTCAATATGGATTGCATTTCACGATCGAGATTAGATTCTCGATTTTCACTTGCACGGGATGATGATGCATGCATTCGTTGAAGCATTTCTGGTGGCACTAAAACCATCTTCTTGCTATGTTCCATGATGTTTATTGTTTAAACAAAATACTGGATAACACACTTCCTACAATAGGTGCAAGTAATGCAGGTAAGAATCCTCCTTGTTGTACGGCTAAATGTTTCTTCTTTTTATCCAATGATTTTGTATTGTCTACAAGATAGCGGAGCGTGTTCTTGTAACGCTTTAATCTTGACTTCTGCGCACTTGTCAGTGGAACATTGCCTTTTAAGACATTATAACAACATTCACAAATACTATGAATTAATGAAGCGTCTGCATTGGCAATAATAGCTTTACGCAATCTTGGTTTAGCTTTGTGCAGAGCACGTAGCAGATCAGCGTGTTTCACTGTAGGAGACATCGTGACAGACTAAGTCATTCTTTTCACATGCACAATAATTTAAACATGTTTTGTTGGTACGTAAACATAATGATGCAAATCGTCGGGAAAAATATTTGTACGAAATCGCATTTCATCGGGTGTATCTTGTTTAAGATCCATCAGTAAATAACCATGTGGATTTCTTGTTGCGTCTGCATAACTTTCTTGTAGAAACAGTGGATGCTCAGGCATGATTTGATAACTCATATGCTTGATTTGTGACTTGTCACGTGGATTTTTAAACAACACCAAATACGAACAATTTAAACTCATATTTCTATTTGCTTTACTTTGATGAAATACATTTTGTGTTATAAAAATCACACTAATATTTCGATGATGTGATCCTTTTGTGAACATATCAACAATATCACTATTCACTTCTCGCATATGGTCATCAATAATAATCAAATGTGGTCCATCTTGAGGCTGAAAATCTTTCATTCGTGGAAGTCCTTCGTGAAATTCTACTGGAACTGGCATTGTTGCATACACGTCTTGCCATTCTGCATAATACCAGTATATCTTACGAAATTTTGCATTGATCATGGTTGGGAGATGTGACAGTAATCGCTTCACAAAATACGTTTTTCCACACCCACTAGGCCCTGCGAGAATACAGGTAAATGGATGTTTCCACTGTGTATCCATGATGAACACTAACACCTTGTTTCAAAAATGATGCGTATTTAAAGCGAGTACAACAATTCTTGCACTCACTGGTGTGAAAAGGTTAAAACCGTTCATCTGATTATCGAGTAGTTGAAAACCGTTTATTTGTTAATCGAATAGTTGAAAACCGTTTATTTGTTAATCGAATAGTTAAAAACCGGATAAAGTTTAACGGTTAACCGTGAAAGCTGATCACTGTTTGATTTAAATTCTATTTGAAAATTTTTCGTTTGAAATTTGTTTTGTAATTTTTGTTTCAAAAATTTTGTTTAATTTTTTTTTGTTTCAAAATTTTTGTTTCAAATTTTGTTTAAAAATTTTTTCGTTTGAAATTTTTTTTGTTGAAAATTTTTGTTTTGAAATTTTTGTTTTCAAAATTTTGTTTGAAATTTTTTTCGTTTGAAAATTTTTAATTTTTTTTGTTGCAAAATTTTTTGTTTAAATTTTTTTTGTTCGAAATTTTTGTTTTGAAATTTTTCGTTTCCAATTTTTTTTGTTTAAAATTTTTTTATTTCAAACTAAAAACTTTTTGTTTGAAATTTAAGTTTAAAAAATGTTCGAATTTTTTGTTTAAAATTTTTTGTTTGAACATTTTTGTTTCGAAATTTTTTCGTTTCAATTTTTTTCATTTTTTTTTAGTTTGAAAAGTTGAAAAAAAAGTTTTAAATGCCAAGAATCTTTCCTAGAGAACATTGACCAGGGACCTCGTCGCGCATCAAAACCAAATCATTGATCACGTGACCGTACTACACCCGAAGGGTACTACCAAATTGAAAGGAGATACCGTCCATACCTTATCAAATAGGATACATTGAGTCAGTAACCGAACACGTGGTTGTACTTAAAAATTTGAAAATAGGACCACCGAAACATATTGAGGTCCTGTACTATGCTTCAATTGGACAATTTCAGTGGACCCCCATTGCCAAAATTTAAGAAGGTGCAACAATATACCCATGTCTTATGATAGGATATGGACCCTTGTAATCATAGGATCTCATCAAAGGGGATAAAATGGACCAAAAAAAACAAACACGTGGTACAACGTTTATATTTTGGCAATTTTTGTACCCCTAAAAGGGAACGATATGGACCATCCAAATTTATCATGATACATATTGAGGTCCTGTACTATAATACCAAATGTTTAAATTGGGCAATTTCCAAAATTTAAGGGGTTGGCCAAGGTACCCCTCCCGGGGTGCACCA
This sequence comes from Thermobia domestica, assembly GCF_964235325.1. Taxonomy (NCBI): domain Eukaryota; kingdom Metazoa; phylum Arthropoda; class Insecta; order Zygentoma; family Lepismatidae; genus Thermobia; species Thermobia domestica. The sequence goes on from NC_137454.1 coordinate 296,830,828, forward strand.
ATGTACCCATGTCTTATAATAGATAATGGACCCCTATACATGACCATATAACCATATAAGGTAATAGGACCTCATCCAAGGGAATAAAATGAGCCAAAAAACCAAACATGTGGTTGTACTAAAATTTGGCAATTTTGTACCCCTAAAAGGGAACGAGGTGGACCACCCAAATTTATCATAATACATGTTAGGGTCCAATACTATAATACCCAATGTTGAAATTGGGCAATTTCCAAAATTTAAGGGGTGGGCCATGGTACCCCTCCCGGGGTGCACAAAATACCCATGTCTTATGAAAGGTAATGGACCCCTATACATGACCATATAACCATATAAGGTAATAACATCTCATCAAAGGGGATAAATTGAGCCAAAAACCAAACACGTGGTACAACGTATTGCTTACGTTTATATTTTGGCAATTTGGTACCCCTAAAAGGAAACGAGGTGGACCATCCAAATTTATCATAATACATATTAGGGTCCTGTACTATAATACCAAATGTTGAAATTGGGCAATTTCCAAAATTGAAGGGGTGGGCCAAGGTACCCCTCCCAAATTTCTCAAGGGGTGCACAAATATACCCATGTCTTATAAAAGGTAATGAACCCCTGTATACGCCCATATAACTATATAGGGTAATAACACCTCATCAAAGGGGATAAATTAGGTCAAAAACCCCCGAAATTTCAATTTTTGGCAATTTTTTACCCATGAAAGGGAACGACATAGACACCCAATACTGATAGAGGTACATACCCTGGTCCTAGGCTACCATACCAAATTTTTAAATTTGGCAATTTCCAAAATTTAAGGGGGGTGGTCCTATGTACCCCTGCCAAAATTTAAGGGGTGGGCCAAGGTACCCCTGCCAAAATTTAGAGGGGGTGGTCCTAGGTACCCCTAGGTCATTGACCCCGGGCCAAGGTCATTGACCTTTGACCTATGACGTCACAAAAATTTTTGCTGACTCGGCTCAATATAACGGGGCCACTACTACTGTATTATACTGTACTATAATAATAACTTCGATGCGACTTGGCTTATGTATTGTTGCAAGTAGATGTTTCCAACACCAGCTATTGCGCTACCGTATACAATCAACAGACTTCGTGTATTGTGATTTATCAACACAAGAGAGCTACCTCGTAGCTATCAATCACTATGGTTAACATATGACCCAGATTCAATTCCCAGTGTTAGCTTATGTAACTCGAATTCCATGTTAACCTCTAGGTGATACGAGGGATGTGAAGCTGCAAATCAACCAACTAAACCCAAATCGACACTGAAGTATCCCATATAAACAAAAGTTCCAGTCTCTATACATCATGTGTGGCGTAAGCAGAATTTCATTATAAGGATGTGTTCAAACTCTCAAGTTTATATCGATAATATCTTAAATAATAATAATAGCATTTAAACTTGTATTATTATGCATACATATATCTAATATAAGGTACGTCCATAACAACTTATAAAATTTTGATTTCGGAAGCGAACTATTAAATCTAGACATTCTCTATCCTTTTAAAGTAATGTTGGTATTTGTTATAAGACAGATAGTTCTATCCGAGTGAATACTTTTTTTTTCGAAATAATTTTAGAAATTAGACCAAAATGTTCGAGACATCCAAAATGAGAGGAGACATTTCAAGAACTGTAGAAACTGGCATGTGTCTCATATTGTTTGAAATTTCGTGTTGTTTCCGAGATTAAAGACGTCTCGTCTAGTGTACATCCCTAAGTCCAAGTGTTTTCCCGGACAGGCAAATGACGGATAATATGAACCCATGCTTTTACCTTCAACCTTGCGTATCGACATGTTAAAACAGACAACAGAAGGTTGCCCACTTTTGATTATTTAAATATGTAGTTATTCACGCTATTTCTTAAGGGGAACAATCTGATTACTTGTATCAATAAACCCACCAGCGTAAAACTCATTAAGCACTAAAGGAATGAAATAATTTGTTAATTTGCACTGTTTCTTTTATTATAACAATTCTCGTATGATTGCCATAATCCCATATGGTTTATACAAAGTATTTTTGAAATCCTGTTGTCTAACTCTTTCAATTTGCTACTAGCAACAAAATGTTTCACAGCCCTCTTCACTAGTCTACTTGCTAGTGTGTATATCTTTGGTGCACGTGGTCTCAGATTCGATTCCCGGTGGGAGATTAAAAAAATAAAATGCATTACGCTGATTTAGATTCCACCTGAAACTATAAGTCTATGTCTCATATATCCTCGGTGCTAAAAAGGAATACTAAATTTCAACAAACAAAATGTTCCACTGATGTTCGAATTGTACATTTTTCACAATGTACACGAAACTGAACGATATATTATTTTTTTACTTAACACCATCGTCACTCACACTCTTGATGTTACAAGTTCTACATGGAAATAAGGAATCTACAAACGTAGCTACTTATATGTATATACATAAAAAAAAAAAAAAAAACATTACCCTCCTTTTAGGTTCGCCACAGTCGTAGCCATCGATATACAGGTCTGAGAGCGCTGACGTCACGAGGCTCTTACGTCATAACCGGTAGGGCCAAGTCTTATTAATATGGCACTCTAGCTTGTTTGATGTTTTATTGTAAATTGTGAAAATATAACACATCATTGTAAGCAAAATCACAACAATTGTGACAAACACATTAGAAAATAACGTTAAAAGTAAAAGGTAAATCAATATATCTTTAAATCTTTAAATATAATATAAAATTCATAACTCCAGCAGCATCTTTGATTTCATAGCTTTATCTTAAGTATAAATAAAAGAGATTAATTTTAATATATGTTTCTCTTGCCTTTGTTGTAATTTATCGATAAAGGTCGTAAAAACCATAAGTGATACAACAATTATTTGTTCTTGTACCAGAAAACAAAAGAGTGTGTACTATAACCTGGAAAGATACGACAGATTCATTATTATAAACTGTAAGCATCCAATATGAATCAAAAGTTCTTAAATAGTCTTTAATTAAATATTACATGTCTATACACCCACAAATAATCTGTCTTCAGGAGTGTGCACAATGAAACACTGCAAAGAATTTGTGTAGAATTTTTAGTCTATAAGGCAGGGGCGGATCCAGAGGGGGGCGATCGGGGCAATTGCCCCCCCCCCCAGAAGAGCAAACTTTCTTATTTTTATATACTGTATAAATAAAACCCATGGAGCCCTAAAAGGTAGCAGTATGACAACCCACCGCACCCCCCCCCAGAAGTCGGTCCTGGATCCGCCTCTGCTATAAGGTGCATTATGAATAGTGCATAGAGCTACACCTTATATCCACTCAATTATGTAAATGGATACCGTTTTAAAAATACATGTAAGTTGTTGAATAGCAGCCATAATGTGGTATATCAATTGTATCATGGTTATTTAAATTTTTGAGTGCGTATTTAGTTTGATTTTTCTCATGAATGACTTGGCGGTGTTCAATAAGTTGACTGCAGATATAGAACCTGGTTCCAAATTGACTTTAATTACTTATTCTTCCTTTTTCACCAAGAAACACTCTTAGTACCTAAGATCGTGTTTAATATGTGGTAGGAAGACATAAGCGTTATTACTTTTTAAAAATCACTTTTATTCGAAAATACGCACGTATCTGTAGTAGGTAGTCACTTTGAGTAAAGTTCCATAGCTGGTTCCCCGGATTACTTTCCGTGATGAAATAGTGGCCGCGATTATTTAATATAACACAACCTAAGCTAATTCAACGTACTACTACCAAACTACTTATTAATACTATAGTATCACTGGAATTAATAATAATACGTATATACAAATACATAATAATACAGTAATAATACATAGTAATCATACTAATAGTAAGTCACTATACTAACCATAGAACATAAGGGTTGTTAATTACTAATCATTAAATTGTTTGCACAACACCACTGGCTGTAAGTACTATTTTTTGTATCTGTGGACATAGTGTTCGAATTGAACATTTTCCCAGGGGGGGGGAGATGAGTTTCATCTATATACGCACCGAATCATCATATGTAAACTATATAGAGAGAATGGATAAAGTTATTCCTCCTAGGGATGAACATTGTCTTTCTTCTCCAGAGGGAGGATGAAATTTTGCCAGAGGGGGGAATTCCTGACATACAGTTGTCAATTCGCACTGTGTGTGGAGGGGCCTGAAGAATAAATTAAATTCTATATTGTATTAGGTTCTATACAGTACAGCACAGGGGGTGGGTCCTACAGGTAGTGTTATATGCCGAAATATTCTAAACAGATAATTTACATATCTTGACCTTTCGAATAGCTTGCAGGCAAAAAACGGATTATTTTTATTTCGTGAAGATCGTTTGCCGGTTTCCAAGTTAAAATTTTAGTACCCCATAAAGAAGTTCTAAAATGACGCCAAGTTAATTTTTCAAAATTTGGTTTGGACTAAGCTAAAACTATTTCTTGTACTCGAAGAGGTTTTACAAAATTTCATAATGATCGTAAGAGGTATTTTAACTTGATATTTTGTCGCCTACAAATAATGCCGCCGGACTAATTTGAGGCACTAAATCGCTTTCTTGTACTCGAAAACACATATGCACAAAATATCTTGAAGATAGTTTGTTCAGTTTGAAAAACTCCGCCAAAGTGTTTTGTGGTAGTTGAGCCATAACTAAATCGATTTTCTATACGCTGCAATGCATTTGTACAAAATTTGTTAAAGATTCTTTGTTGTTTTTAAAATATAAGCGAGGCGCCCTAGAGATAAAACACTCGAAAACGCCACAAAACAAGTTCTGTCGAAAGTTGAGACTAAGCTAAATCTCTTTACTGTACTCGAAAAATGTCGTTTTACAAAATTTCATGATGATCGTAAGAACTCTTTCAAGTTAAACTTTTCCACCTCCCAAATGAAGTTCCGAAATCTCCACTGAACTAATTTGAGGAACTTGAAACTTAGCTAAAACGCTTTCCAAAATACATTTGGGAAAAATTTCATTTACATAGTTTGTTCTTTTTGAAATATAATTGAGGTGCCCCTAAAATGAAGCGTCCGAAAACGCCACTAAACTAATTGTGGGTAATTGATCCATACCTAAATATTTTTTTTTTGTGCGAGATTCACAAAATTTTGTGAACATTCTTTGTTGTTTTTGTAACACAAGTGGGGTGTTTCCAATTTGATGCATCCAAAAACGCCACTGAACAAGTTTTTCGAAAGTTGAGACCAAGCTAGATCGATTTCTCATATCAAGAAACGTTTCACTGCCAAATTTCATATAAATTGTTACAACTGTTTTCAATATAATGAGTTTTCAATCTTTCCTCCATTGTAACACGAAAGCCCTACCGATGATGACGTCACATTTTTGTCCACAGGCCTGTATATCGGTGGTTATGCCACAGTTCGGGTAAAAACCTCTACATGTTCTTAAATGTCTTAATATAGAGTTTAGAAAAGAAGTAGTAGACACACAATAATAATAAAAGACATACATATAATTAGCTTCCTCTTCTTTGCATCTCTCGTTTCTGCACAGTACGTACCTGTGAAAAGAAGAAAAGATTTAGTTTCAATGAAGTCAGTATATTTTAACAAATACAGTCATTGTCAAAAGTCTGAGCATACTACTGATTTTTCAATATGTTCCAATTAAAAAGACATTCCACCTTATGCAGAGTCGTTTTGACGTATGATTAGCGTCATACTAAACGTATGACTACTGCAGAAAACATGTTAGTCAAACTCTTCAATATGGCACTAATCACGCGTCAGAACGACTCTGCATAAGGCCCATTGTGTCTATTGAAAACCCTGTTTATTTGTATTGTTTTGTGAAACAAACAGCGTTGTCCATGTAAGGATACGAAAACGCGTGATCCTGTTTACGTTGAGACACATCTATTGAGGAAAATCGTTTTGCAATAAACAAATACTGTTAAATAGAGAACAGACAACAAATATCACGCTTTGTCTGGTTTCAACGACATCTGGCGATGTTTGTCCAACTCTTATCAGTAGTATTAACCACGAACATTTATGTGTATATGTTATTCAATCGTGTCGTAGGTGGAGTTGGGTGCGAATTTGTGCCATATGATCTTGCTGAATCGGTACATTAAAGTGAATTAAGAACGTAAAATTACTATAAAATGTGGAAGAAAAAGTGTGAACTAAGTGCTGAATCGCGTGTCCAAGTGATTATTTTGAGAGAAGAGAGTATTCCTTGCGGAAAATCGCTCAGTGGTCGCAGGTTTCAGTCCGGGCAATGCGTCTGACTCTTGAAGGACAAACACAAACTAGTCGTCCAAAAATAACTTTTAGAAAGAACTAATTCATTAGAATACAAGCAAACGGAAAAGACGTTTAACCGCTCCAGAAGCAGCAACAGAATTCCCAATCAATACCAGATGGGACGGTAGTCTGAAACCTGCAGATTTATGGTCTTAAGAGTGCGATTGTAGTAACGAAATTATTCTTTCGAACAGGAACCATTACATAAATGTAATCTTGGGCAAAAACAAAGACTGGACCGATAAACAATGGAACAGGGTACTCTACACCGACGAATCTAAATTTCAACTTTTCGGATCCCAACGCCAGATTTTTGTTCGTCGCCCTTCCGAAAAGCGCTTTCATTCCATTAGGAACGCGGATTTTGGGCCGTAACTTTATACTACAGCAGGATAACAATCGCAAACATTTTCCCAAGCTATGCAGTAATTATCTACAAAGCATCATCACAAAAATGGAATAGCCGCCACGGTCGTGCGATTTGTTACCCATCGAGCTCTTGTAGAATGAACCTGACATGACAGTCGGTGAACATATGCCAACAAATATTGAGTATCTTAGCTGTTGAAGTTGTCAAAGTTGGATAAATATATCGAACAAATACTTGGGGTTTGTAAAGCTCTTATCAAGGCTAAGGATAATCATTTCAATAAACGCAAACTTTCTGAATAAATTTTTCTGAATGGAAACAGAATCGCGTTTTTTCGTTTCATTATGTGAACAATGAGGTTTATTTTGCAAAGTAAGTCCAACAAACAAAGGTTTGTACGAATACAGTGTATTTTGTCTGGAAAATTCTGAAAAAAAAAAAACAGTAGTGTGCTCAGACTTTTGACAATGACTGTACGTGATGCACACAGTATTTCAATAAAAATTAAACTATTCATAGTATATACTTGTATAATGGAACATGTTAATGGAAACCTGTATTTGATGGTTAAATGTCTTGCTATGTTTAAAATAAGAAAGTCCAGGTGATTTGGTTACATGCTTTGCAATGTTATGCAGCTTCCTGTTTATGAAGGACGAGAGCAATCTATTCTAATCCAATCTGAACTATTAGGTGAGTGCGAAAGAAATGTCCTCTCGAGGTACGTCGTTTCCAAAGAAAGAAACTACAATACCTGGCTAATTAAAATAGTCGCCTTCTGCAACCACACACTTTTGCATTGCTCAGTCAAGATAGGATTCCGTGGCGAAAGAAGTTCGGAGTAGCCTATGTAATGCGAAAATGTTCTCAATTGCATGTTGCGTCGCCCAATCATCAGGTAAGATCTTTCCTCTGAAGAAGTGGTCGAGATGTAGAAGAGGTGGGTGGTAGTCGGAGGCAGAAACGTCAGGAGAATATAAGGTAAGGAAGGATTTCATACTGCAACTCATGGAAAGGCTGAACCGTCCTTTGAGTGATATATGGGCATGAATTGTTGTGCAATATGAGAACATCGTAACTGTGGATGTTGACGGACACGTTTGGGCTGCATTTCATGGAGTTTAGGACTATAACGATCCGCAGTGATGTTTTGCTTCGACGGAGAAAGACAAGATGGATCTCATCCGCCATAACAGAAGAACATCCTCTGTCGTAGGGGTGGTTTGGGACTGTTCTGGCCGTTGACCACGCCAACCATTGTGCTGGACGTTTGCGATATTTCATCGTAAGTGACAATTGGATGCAGGAAATCTTCCATGTTATTCCATACACTCAGAGAGCTGCACACCTCTCATCTTATGTGGCACCCATGAGTCCAATTTCTCTACAGATTCCAGGGACCCACCAAACGTTAGTGGTATAATGTATGCCAAATTCGTCTACAATGGCATGAACACTTTCCCGAGGGTCTGCTTCCATGATGTTCCTGGTGAGCTCATCTGAACTTAATGGTCGGTGCCACGGAGTTCATTTCGCAATGCTGTGTTACCGGAACAAAATCTGACCTAAAAAGCGAATAATACGTTCATTCGCCATTCCGGGCCCCAACGTACATTTTTTCGGATTGCTATGTAAAATGTTCCAGTTTGAATTCGTAAAAATCACTCGCAATCTTGTGTTCTTCACGGTGTATTTTCGTACGACTCTGTTCAACAACCCACTACCTCCTTACTGTCTGAATACCTCAACCTGTTTGTTGGAGTGTATTGAGATAGTTACGTTAGACGCGTGATATCTTTGTCCACCCTTGTTATATGTTCTGTTGCTGAGGTCCGTCTGTCCTACCAGACGTCAAAGCGGGCATTTCACTCGTACCAACCTAATACTAGTAACCTTTGTATCCAAGATAAAAATCCTCACAAAGAAAATCAGATGCAAAATCCGTCATTCAAAGTTTAATGAAGGATAAAAATATTAGGTGAAGTAATTAAGGCAGTTAGCAACTAGAAGATGGCATGCTTAGACAAGAACACACACTCTACTTTAGCCTAAAAGCACAAACGTAGGACGTTAAACTCAAACAAAACACTCATTTTAACCAAGGCTATACTCTGCGACAGGGCCGGATCCAGAATTCTCTGAGGCGGGGGGGGGGGGGCACCAATAACTACTAGTACATTTGAATTAAATTTGAGTTTTTTTTTTTTTTTTTAAATGCCTTTAGGCATCTGTGATGTGAATGAGGAATTCCTATGGAAATGCTAAGTGTCTGCTCTCGATTAATTCTTTTCCTTCAACCTTCAGAAAATTGACTTAAACTATTAATTTTGCAAAACTCACTATGCTAGCTTTTCACTTTAGGTAGTGTATACTTACAACGAAGGGGGTACACGTGCACCTTTGCACCACCCTAAATCCGACCCTGCCCTGCGAATAGGGTTACTGGCGTAAGTTTAAACGTGGCATTGCTTTCCGGAAGGAAACATGTCGGGAAGATTTTGAGAAGATGCATATTGGGGGGATCAGCACTTTTGATCAGAAAAACTGCACCCGTATCACGGAATAAAGCTGTAAACTCCATATAAAAAGGAAGCGAGGCTATCCAAAATTAATGTTCAAATTTTTGGTTAATAGGTGAAATTTGTTCAAAGTAAATACTTAAAAGACTTACCAATATTTTAAATAACGACCATACTTATACAGTATGACTAAAAACACTACACTTTTTGTTTATGTCATATACTACCAGAATATTGCATTTACTACAAAGCAAACAGAACATTTTATACTAACTACAGAAAAAGTTTCGTCCTAGAGTCGATCATGCCACTAGTAAAAAGTGCCCACACGCGAATATATATCTATTTGCGTTTTAGTACTGATTTGAGGATTTTGAACCCAATGAGACTATTTTAAAAATTATCCGTCCATGTGGTCACGAGGAAAATGACCTGAAAGAGTATGAACCTTTGGAGTAGGCTAATGCTTATGCAAATAGTAAAGATGTCCACGCTTCGATACATTGTGAATTGCACTTTTTGTACTAATTTTAGGATGGTGAACCCAAGGAAACTGTTTACAAACATATCCATCGGTGAAGTCAAGGGAAAAGTTACTTCAAATTTGGGTTATTTACAATTATTTTTATCTTAAATTTGAGATAACTTTTCTAAGCACGTCATGAGCATGTATGTTTAAGCGTTATGAGCGCGTATGTTTAAACTAGTTCCATCTGATTAAGCGACCTCAAATTAGTACAACAAGTCCAATGAAAAATGTATTGCAACGTGGGTACTTTTACTATTGGATTGGCATAAGTGGTACTTCAAAGATCCCAATTTAAGGCCATTTTTCTCGTGATTTCATGGATGTTTAAAAAATATTTTCACTGGATTCAGCATCCCCAAATCAGTATTAAAAATGCAATTAGAAATTTATTTAAGCGTTTGCACTTTTTTTTTTTTTTTTTTTTTTTTTTTTGTAGTGGCAAACCATCGTCAATATATTCGGGTCTCTGTTTTTATTCTCTAGACTGGGGTTCCACACCCCCGATTGAGAACCCCCTAGGAGAGTCAGGAAAGGAAGTGAAATAGCTAAATTAAATAGTTGCAATTTAGTAGCAGAAAAGTATTTTTAAAGTTTGTTTTTTAATTTCTTATTTCAATAGATATGTTTTGATTTCTGTACTTATTGTTAAACTGTTATCCTTAATCTGACATAATGTTTACACGCAAACAAAAACTATAAGCGTTAAGCAGCAATAATCAAAAAGTTTATTACAAACCGGAAGTTACTTATAAGGGTCACTGGCAAGATAATGTGATAAAAGGGGGTCGTAATATGAAATAGGTTGAGAAAGTCTGCTCTATATTACAACTAATATTCACCATAAATTACTACAAACGCATTTTTTGAATGTGGGAGACCCGGGTTCGATTCCCGGTGGGAGCTCATGTGGTTCGAATTCCACTTTAATCAGTAGGTCCCGTCTCATGTAGCCTCGTTGCTGAACGGGACGTTAAACTCAAAATCAACTCCACTCCACATTTCTTTGAAGCAGAAGGATATTTCAGATTTGATATGTTACAATGGACATTTGGAGTAACTTTTCGAAGGTACTACAAATGATAACAGGAAACTAGGGACCCAATAGAAGGGAGACTTGTCTTTGCCAGTAAGCTTGGACATTTTTTACGCAGCTTTGAATGTGGGAATTTGTTACCCAGTACAGAAAGTATGAATATTTCCAAACCTAAAGGAGTTAATTTTATAAATTAGCTTTGAAACAAATTTATGATTTCTTTCTTATGTTACAAACGTAAGAAAATAATTTTCTTGGGGAAGGAGGGAATCTTCTATAGGCACTAACAGACTAATATAACAAACTTCTAGATTACAACAGATTATGGGAGAGACTGGAATAGTATCTACCTCATGTCTCAGACTACGGGTTAATAATGTTGGTTCAATACCTAAAATGCTGTCCGAATCGGAAACTGAGGTTGGGACACGCACCATTCAGCTACATATTGTAGTACTTCTTCTCATACAATATACCTATAGGTGATAATTACTAGATACAAAGTTGCAATAGGCAATGCGCCAGATTGTGTTTTAGGAGGTGGGCGCTTAACAATATTTTTATGTATCTTGTTATAGTGATGAGATAAATTATGAGTACTAACCATCTGTTCCACTCAGCGACTAAAATATAACGATACAAGTTTTCCCCACTCCTTTGGAATATACTGTATGTAAGGAAGACAACCTCCTAACTACTCCAAAACAGTGGTTCCCAACCTAACATATGCATATCCGGAAGGTACGCAGAAACTAATTAGTATATGACAGGTAAGACAACTTTAAGGGGGCATGGTGCCTCAGTAGTAGAGCGCTTACCTCTGGTGCGTGGAGTCTTTAGTTCGATCCCGGACAAGTAAGTTTATATGGTGGACAATATCGTGCTCATGGGTTTTCTCGGGGTACTTTTCTTTCTTCCTGCATTCTCATTCCACCAATTCTTCCATCGTCATTCACTTACCTTAAACATCATCTCCCTTAGCCAAAGGGCATAACCGTGGGACGTTAAACTAAAATATTTCATTTCATTTCATAAGACAACTTAACTGTTTACAGTGTAAATCATGTACAATTATTAGAATTAGGATAAAAGTCTTAAAGGAGAATGTGGGAGCTTGATTTAAGAAAAAAATTAGAACGGAAATAGCTTACAACTACCATTTTGGGCCACCCCTCTAATCATAATTCACAGCTCCATGAATCAACTACTCCAATCACATGTAAGCATTTGTTTAGATCTTTCTGAGGGTGGAGAAGATTTATTAAATATAAAGGTAATCGTCAAATAAAATATTTTCGATAATGAGGCGCACGATCTGTAAAAAAGGTTTAAAAGGGGTACAAAAAGGTAGAAAATATTGAAATCCCGTGGACTAACAGAATAATAAACATAAACTAGATTGTTTATAAAGATTGAAAATTGAGAGTTTCTAAGTTTATTATTATTATTATTATTATTATTATTATTATTATTATTATTATTATTATTATTATTATTATTATTATTATTATTATTATTATTGTCGACTGCGCATGAGAATATGAACACAGAACCTTCAGTTGCTAAACGCTTCCATATTTTGTATTCTGTCCGCGAGGATCAAACCTAGGACTATACATATATAAAAACCTGTGCTATATACGACTACTCTTGGGATCTAAATATCATATTACATTTATATAGTGCAGCGTTTCCCAACCTTTTTCAACTTGCGGCACACTACGGATGTTACTTGGATTATCGCGGCGCACTTATAGATATTATTATTTGTAAATATAAAACACAGCGGTATTTTTCCTGTGATTATTGATCTCCTTCTCACAGAGAAGAAAGCTCTATCACTGGCTTTTCCCCGTGGTAAATCATTATGCTTATTTTTCATTCTAATTTTAAAATAGAAAACAATTGCAATGAAATATTGGACTCAGATTTTTAAAAATACGCTTTGCTTTTAACAACTACCCAACCTTTTACTAAGAAGGAAGATCACTAAATAACGAACGAACAAACAAATCTCTTTTACTTTTAAAACACAAATGAAGGTAATTTGTCGAAAAAATTTAACGATATTTTAAATTTTCAAGTTACAAAATAGTCTGCAACAATAAAGAAGCAATAATGGCCATAACAATGATAACAAATACTTTTTTCAACATTACAAATGTACAGAACAGTAACCCGTTATGAAACTTAAAATTGTGTATTCATAGTAGAGGTCCATAGTAATGTGAAATACAAATATACATTTTCCCCTACGTTTTGCAATTTGATTGCTATAAAATTAATAATTTTGTTTCGATTCCTCGCGGCACACCAGCGGCCCATTCACGGCACACCGGTTGGGAAACGCTGATATAGTGGTGCATACCTATTCCAAAGTAGTACGTATATATAGGCGTAGGAGTAGACATCTATCTATCTATCTATCTATCTATCTATCTATCTATCTATCTATCTATCTATCTATCTATCTATCTATCTATCTATCTATCTATCTATCTATCTATCTATCTATCTATCTATCTATCTATCTATCTATCTATCTATCTATCTATCTATCTATCTATCTATCTATCTATGTAGCTTCTTGACATATCCATTGTGCAGCCTACTGTAATCACCTCGAAAAAAGGAAACGGATAATTAATAAAAGTAAATTATAATGAAAGAATTAGTAGAATGAAAATGTAGGAAAAATTGGAGAACCTCGAAAAAAACCACAGATACGATACTATTCACGTTCAAACTAACATGTCCCAGGATCGAATCACAGACTCTGCGTACCAGAGGTGTGCGTTCTACCACTGAACCTTCGCGGTCCTAACAACCAATTCAAGAACACACAAAATTAAAATATCTATTAGTAGGACGTTAATATATCTATACCAATAATGAATGTTGCACTGTGTGATACACGACCGCGGCAGTCTCATTTGAAGCTCTTTACTATACGGACAGAAGTCGATTCCGATATTGTGGAGGCCAAATATGACAAATCAGTTGCCTTGGACAGCCCTGATCATCGTGGCACGGAAGTGTTGCGAGCCCAGCCAACCCCGACCTAGCAGCTCGCTCTGGCGATATACACTTGTAAAGCCTGACCGTGTTGCCAAGGCAACGGGACGCCATTTTCCTCTGACGTCATTCATCGACATTGTGAACCTGTAATTTGGTCTGTTTCAATTCAAACTTGTTTATGTGCTGGCATGTTTGTAGATCCTTGCTAGCCGCTGACTATATTGTAATGAAAGCAGAGGGAGTCAGAATACGTTTTGTAAATTTAATCTTCATCTATTGATGGTACTTTATTATTATTATTATTATTATTATTTATTTATTTATTTATTTATTTATTTATTTATTTACTGTATGCTTTGTCACTTGCAATATCGGCCGATGCGGGTAATTTCACCATTGAAAGCGCTGCAGTGGAAAATAATGCGTAACCAAAGCCGGATGTTGCCCTCATCTCCGAAAAAGAAGAAAAAAAAAGAGCCGTCAGTGCGAAAAATGATGACAAAGTTAGCACTGATTGGGAGTAAACCCAGTATCATTAGGGATCACCTAATCGCAATACCATATGCGCTGGTGCAAAGCTAAATCTCAGCTTATCGCAGTTAACGCACTCAGTTGCCAGTATTTTGTTAGCAAATTGATTCTGTCAAAGGCAGTCTCAATATAGGATGTGGAGGACAGATGCGTCGAATAAAATGTCATTCATTTATATCATGTTTTAATCCCATGGAATTTCAGAAACTTGCTGTCTTTATTTTTCTAATAATAATAATAATAACAAATCTAACAGGAATGGCATAGTGGTTATTTCATTAAGAAGAGTATTTAAAAGAAATAAATGTTAGTAATAAAAATAACATTACCGTAAACTGGGTACACTTTGCTCCACCTTTTTTTTTTTTTTTTTTTTTTTTTAATTTTCAAAATTTTCATTCTAACATAATCTAAGATTAGGGAGGTAATTTAATGATATTTCTCCTTGTTAAAAAGCAATCCTTTGGCTTTATTTTGAAAGCAGTAAAAACTCAGTGTGACCAAGAATGATGATTATAGTTCCAATTTTTTGATGCCATGCAAGAAATTTCATGATTGGGGTAACTTTAGCCCATTTGTCAAAATGACTAATTAATACACGAAAGTATTATTGTAGCACTGTGTTTAAGAAACAGAAGAGAAGAACAGGGTATCATAAACACATTGGTGAAATTATCGATGTTTTTACTCAATTTCAATCGAACGAGAAATATCGTCTGATGAAAATATTTGTATTCTACTTGGGTGAATACGAAACATCTATATATATATATATATATATATATATATATATATATATATATATATATATATATATATATATATAAAACGCTACAAATTTATGAATACTTAACTTAAAATATCGATATTACAAACATAGGGGTGAAATTGCTTTGTTCAATTTAGAGGCAAACAAAAAATATCGTTCAATGAAAATATCTCTAAGTGAAAGAATACTTAACATTCGAAAACAAGAGTACCATATTCTTCATTGCGGTAGAGTACTTTACCGGCACCATACTGCTCGGTTTTAGAAAGAAAATTCTTGCAATTCAGTCACTGTATTATATTCTCTTTTAGAAGCTAATGGGGGGATTAATCTTCCTTATTACATCGCACCATTTGTACACCATTTCATCTTTAATATTGGGCCATTACCAATACAGAAAATATGTGCCAATGTTACCCCACGCAATTAAGAGTTTAAAAGTTTGTGAGTAATTGAACAAACATTTACGGCGTTAGCTTATTAATATTCGCCAATGAACATGTTTTTATATTCTACTTACTTGTGCATTCAGAATATATCACTTTAATGCAATGAACAAAAGTTGTGGAACTTGAAGTATGATAAATATTTACTTGCTAACAACTACTCTTATCTTGCTTCCAACGTTCTAGAAATAAATCACTAGTGCCAATATTCATGTGTTCTCAATGTTGTAATAATGTTGTAATACATTTAAATTTAAAAAGATGTTGCTTCGAAATGAAATGAAATATTTGAATCTAACATCCCACGTTATGCCTGTTAGGCTAAGGAAGATGATGATTAAAGCAAATGAATGATGATGAAAGAATTGGTGGAATGGGAAAGTGAGAGGAAATGGAATACTCAGAGAAAACTTATTTGGCCGAAGATTGAACCAGGTACCCCAAGTACCAGAGGTAAGCGCTCTACCAATGAGCCACTGCATCTCCGAATTTGCTTCGAAATTAGATCAGTATCGTTTAGAATTATAGTTCTGAATTAGTCCTAGAAGCGACAATCCTATTAGCGACAGGAACTGTTATCTGTCCTATGAGCGACCGATTCATTTACATTGAGATGATGGAAGATAATATGATTCCATCTCGTAAAATATGTTTGCCCCTGGCGTTATTAGAGCCCGAACAACCTTGGTATGAAATTTGCACGTGCCAATGATACCGTTCGTCAAATATATTTTTTCCTCTACTGTGAGTGCAAATAAAACTTATTTTGAGTTAGATTTGACATAAAACATATCAAATAACTTAACGAGACAACAGGGATATTTCCATGAAAAGTATATTCCTATGTAATTATTGAAAATCCAGTTGTAATATCCCATTTCTTCAATTGATTCAAATCTAATTACTCATTAAGCACAGTAATATATTTTATTTTAAAAAAACTTAAACATGTAACAGTTTCGTCAACTATCTACTTTTTAGACTTCCTAAGACACTGTGAATAAAATAAAATAAAAATGTCAACGATAAAAGATAGCTTTTGAGATCCCTTACATCTGTGTGGCTATTCTCAACCAATCCCACCAATTACAATGCAGTTCACTCTAAACAATCCAAAAGGTAAACAAACTCTTTAAACTACCTTCCCCCTGTTGTAAGTTACTAAAACGTAAAGTAATTGCTTAATTTGCCTTACTCCCTTGTTTTGACTTACACTTAAAAGCTTGTCGTATAGCAATCTGAAATAACCCCTTATAACTAGACGAACTGTTAAGTCTTGCGAGAGGTTTGTAACTTGTGTAATGTTTTTTTTTTCGAATACACCGTGTTTTTAGATTTTTTTTGATATCCTCAACTGGTGAACAACCTCTTTCCATGGGCGCCCAATGGGAAAGCAGCGGTCGCCCTCTGACTCACGAAAATGTATACGTAATATAGCAAATCACGTATATTAAATACCAGATATACCAGACGTGATATAGCAACCACGGAGATGCCCCTCCTTAGAAAATTTTCTTCGGACGCCCCTACCTCTTTCTGATTTCTTTCTTATGCCATAAACACATTCAATCTAAACTTATGCTCCGTATCATTTTAACATGAATTTTTTAATTATATTAGAATCATAAAAAAAGGCGGAGCTACTCTAAATATTTAGTTAGTATTCCCTTGATATAGTCAGTGTATTCATAGAAATTAATTCAAAAATATAATATTAGGAAAAACGTATAAAAGATTGTTAATGTAATGAGAGCATTCTCACGTATTAAATTCAGGTGGAGCGAAATTTTTCATAGTACATCTCGTTAGGTTCTAAATCACATTAGCATGAAACAAGTTAAAGGAGAGGGAACCTTATCTTCTTCCATTATCTTAGTATGAACGAATCGATGACTCATAGAGAATAGATCGGATCGGTCGCTCATAGGACAGTTAACAGTTCCTGTCGCTAATAAGACTGTCGCAAGTGGAACGACACCTAAAGAAAGATATTGCAGTAAACAAAAACATTCGACATAATGAATTGGAACACATTCACCGAATAGCACTGTATGGCAATTTTGGAATTTACTTGAGTCATCAGTGGAATCATACTATACAGAACATGACTAACTTATACTGGAGTACATTCTATGAATAAAGTTGTACGCCATATTTTGACATTTACTGAGTTGCGACTGGAATAATATTCTACAGAACATATCTGACATAGGCTATATTCTACATATATTGAAAGACTCGTTTCTCGATTGCTCAAGATATAACACTAAAAGATATGACACTAAAGTATACTGGCAATCTCTGCGCGGAGTATTGCTTGACAAGTAAGATGTGTCATAAAGCGTAATTTGGGGAAATGCGTCAATTGTAAAATAACATTGTAAAATCATGTGAATCAATATAGTGTAAAAGATACACAAGAATATTTTTATTTAGAAAAACAAATTCTTAAGAATGTTTAGCTTTATTATTATTATTATTATTATTATTATTATTATTATTATTATTATTATTATTTTATTGCAACCATGTTAAGAGGAAACATGTTTTAATCTCTAGGGTATTAACAAGCTATAATAGTTGTATATCTTAAAATGTGACTTGACTTTAGAGTTTATTATGTAACTTTAGTAGTTGCTTTTTCTTTACTTTTAATTTTTGACGTCTCAGTGTTTGAGGAATTGACATAGACTGCACTGTCGAAGTTTACCTTTTCATTAATTTACGATAAAAAGCTAAGCATTATTTATCTCTTTTTTAATATTAATAATATGGAAGTGTATGACAAAGTGCTGTATTTTTGCTGCATATCTGCTCTAAGCTGTTTTCGACATAAAGTTTATTATTATTATTATTATTATTATTATTATTATTATTATTATTATTATTATTATTATTATTATTATTATTATTATTATTATTATTATTATTATTATTATTATTATTTATAGTTGTAAACTATTTGTATGATAAAAAAGAATTATGAAATGCTTTGCGATTTCCCAATTATTGGATATTAGTACTAAGTTTCTCCAAAATGGCTCATGGTCCAAAACTAATGCTAATAAATTGAATAGGTCCATACATTTGAGCTTCATTAAAATGAGAGCTGGTTAAGAATTTCCATTTCTTTAATGAACCAATATTGCTCACTATCTTTACGTTTCATTGTAAATATCATTTTTGTAGTTAAAACTGTATAGAGCCTTAGCCTAAAGGAAGTGACTATTTGAGCTCTAGACCAAAATTTGACACGATCCCAGAAGTACTTTTTTTTGGTCCTTTACTATTTTGGGTTTTCCACTGATTGTATTTCTATACACTATCATGTTTCAAATGAAGAAAAATTAGATAGTATTCAATATCATAAGGTAGAATATATTAGAAATGACAGTGGTGCCCACCCCCCTCATGTCCATGACGCACCCCCCTTCCTATCCGTAGGTGTTCTTCCATGAAAAAAATTCTTTTCGACTAATTTTTACCCCCTCTCAAACATATTTATATAGATTTTTTACCCCCCCCCCCAAATATTTCAATGACGCAGTTTGCGTCATAGCCCCCCTTGTGGGCACCCCTGGAAAAGATGAATATTGGGGCATTGCAATCTGTATAAGAAAACACACATATATTTTGCCTGCTTCTTTATTTCTTCATTACTTACTAGTTAAAGATGGTATCTTACAGAATTAATTTCTGACACTAATCTAAATTTCAAAAACTAGATCTTAAAAATTAGCATTTCCTACATAGACATATCCTAGACTCCTTATCTATATACGTATATAAATGAAAGTGACTATCTTTGTGACAGTAAAGCCTGGACCATCAGACCCATTTCGATCAAATTTTCAACATAAGGATGACGTTCGGACCTGGGATGGTTTTCATCATTTCATTTTGACGGTGCAACTTAGAGGAGGGGGAGATATTAATGAAAATAAAAATGACCGATATCAGTGTCGAATCCATAGTTGTCAGGGTTGCTGAGACAAATAGTGTCACTTCCGATGCCATTTAAATCCAAAATTCACCCCTTTATGTCCAAAATGAAACTATTTTTCCTGTGCGAAGAACGGATATTCTGCTAGTAACAAAATAAAATTTAAATATAGAAATAAGAATTGCAGTCTCACTCAACCTAAAACCTCTTACCAGGTTAGAATATTCAACAACTGTTACTAATGTCACAGACGTAGGACGTTACATAAAGAAAAAAAATGTAACAATATAGTTTTTTTTTTTTTTTTGTACTTTTATTCGTTTTTCTCTGTAAATAATACGGTAGTTAGCATTCCATTTACGTTAGATGATCTCTGTGGTTAGTTAGTTCTCTTATTTTCAGGTCCTGTGCTACATTACATACAGAGCGCTTGGCCTTCAACGCATGCTCTAACAACATAAGAAACAAAAACCAATGACGGAGCATTGGCCCAGTTAGCAAAAGAAGTTTTCTTTCTTCAACTTCTGTTTTTTCTTAATATCCATTCATCTCACTCCAGCATGTACAGATCATCATTTTCTCAAAATTGGAACAGATGCTTCTTTTCTTTTCTTTTCTTTCGTTTTTTTTTAAAAATAATAATAAAATCAACAAAACGGGTTTGGTTAGAAACGCTATTTTCGTGTTTATTTAATAAAAAGTAATTTTTTTTTGGTTAAATTCACAACTGTAGGCAATAATGTGGACTATAAAAATGAATAATTTTCTTTAATTCTGCAATAACTGCGCGAGTGCATTTTTTTTTTTTTAAAAAAAAGCATTTTACTATTTATGAGTTAACTATTTTTCGAAAGAACTCCTCTTCAGTAATTTCTATACTTGTACCGGTGTGCATTATTGAAGAGAGTGAACCTTTTCCTTTCTCTCACCAATTTCATCCACATATAACAGGAGTAAGCCTCTAATCTAAAACAAAGTATATACTATGTTTTCTAAAATTTGTATATATATATATATATATATATATATAGATATAGATAGATAGATAGATAGATAGATAGATAGATAGATAGATAGATAGATAGATAGATAGATAGATAAATGATCGAAAATGGTCGTCGAATCCATACTTTTCGGCGTCCCTGAGATGAAGAGAAGATGCTGTTTAAATCCACAAATTCAGCCTCATTAGTACTCCTAAGGGGGCACGGGAACATGTAAAGGTATTTGAAAATTACCAATATTAATGTCTAATTCATAGTTTTGGGGCTCCATAAGTTCATTGATGACAATTTTGGTGCCCTTTATGTCCAAAATAAAACGTATTCTCCCCGTACAAGGTATTCGGCTAGTCTGTAATAATAACGAACGGAAGTTTCACATATTCAAACCTTTAGGTATATTTCTTGCTGCTCAAATTTACTCACTTGTGTGGTATATGTGTGTCTGCATAAATAAGATCATCTCTCTTTTTGAGTTATTCAAAAAACATACAAATAATAAAGAGGGGGGATTTTTACCAGAAGTCAGAAAACTAAAAAGTAAAATTAATACCTGTTGCTTTAAGTATTTTTCCTGTTAGCAAAATACATAGTATATGTGCTGCAAACATGTTACAGCAAGTAAGATTACTAGCATCAGACGAAGAAATAGTTTTTAAATTATGTTTTCCAGTTTTTGCTAATATTTTCGAACAAATGATTTTTTACTAATGAGTTTAAATTTTTTTGGAAATTTTACCGACCTCGATAAAATTTTCAACATAAATGAGGTTCGGAATGTTTTTTATTATTATTATTATTTCATTTTGAAGGTTCAACTTGAGGGAAGGGGAGAGGAGAAAATGACACATATTAGTGTCCAATCCATAATTTTCGGGATCGCTGAAATGAATAGTGACACTGCCGATACCGTTTAAATCAAAATTCAGCCCCATAACTTGGAGGAGGGAAAA
The DNA here is from genome assembly GCF_964235325.1 of Thermobia domestica. Lineage (NCBI taxonomy): Eukaryota > Metazoa > Arthropoda > Insecta > Zygentoma > Lepismatidae > Thermobia > Thermobia domestica. The sequence continues at coordinate 296,852,228 of NC_137454.1, forward strand.
GATATATAAAAATATTGGAAATGACCGATATTAGCATCGAATCGATAGTTTTCGGGGTCCCTGAGATGAGCAGTGACACTTCCGTCTGTTTAAATCCAGATTCAGCCTCATAAGTACTCTAAGGGGGAATTGTAACATGTAAAGATAATTGAAAATTACTGATATTAATGTCGAATTCATAGTTTTGGGGCTCCATAAGTTCATTGTTGAAGTTTTGGTGTTCTTTGTGTCCAAAATGAAACGTATTCTCCCCGTGCGAAAAATGGGTATTCTGCTAGTCTGTAATAATAATGAACGGAAGTTTCACATACTCAACCCTTTAATATATTGCTCGCTGCTCAAATTTACTCACTGTGCGGTATATGTGTGTTTGCATAAATAAGATCATGTCTCTTTCTTCATATCTCTTCATGTTACAGCAAGTAAGATTACTAGCATCAGACGAAGGAATAGTTTTTAAATTATTTTTTTCCGGTTTTTGTCAATATTTCCGAACAAATGATTTTTTTTTCTAATGGATTCAAAATTTCCGGAAATTTTACATAGCACAAGGAAGATATCTCTATAAAATATATGTTTGATTTAACATATTAACTAAAAATGATTCTGGCCCCGTTATTTTCCCACTTCCCTGCCATCCAGGGGGAACTTCATAAGATTGTTCAAAATAATTTTAATGCGTCTATACTAATTAAGTTAACTAGGATTATATTTTAGTTTCTTTTGTAGCCATAACTCAATTCTATCACGGTGCTATCTTTACAGTGTTTGGATGAGTTGTGCACAAAATTTCACTATTCTAATACAAGAAACATAAGTACTCAATTATCTTAACTCTAAACTAGTAAATACAAAACAGTTTTTATTTTGAAAGCATAATATAAAAAATATTCGAAAATTTCAATTTTTCCCAAATTTTCCGTTTTTTTTTTTTTATCAAGCTCGGGAAAAAACCGTATAAAACTGGTTTTTTACCCAAAATTTTCAGTTTATTTCCAGGCCTTCACAACAGTAGTCTGAACATACAGTGTACCGAGCACTCCTAACGATGAGTCTCCGCAGCCGACGACTCATTCATGTGTGAATGTTAACCCACGACATCGGCAACTACGACTGAAATGAACACGTGACCATCGCCACTGGACCTTGGCGCAGTGGCAGAGCGTTGCATTGTATGATGAATCCCGATACCTTCTTCATCATGACGATGGGAGGGTGCGAATTCGTCGTGTTCCAAGAGAACAGCTCCTTGACACCTGTACTGCGGGACGGAGATAAGCTGGCGGCGGCTTAATTATTGCCTGGGGAACTTTCACGTGAGCATGCATGTGTCTAGTGGAGCTCGAGCAAGGCACCATGACGGCCGAGGTGTATCGCACACTGCTGGCAGACTACGTACACCCCTTCATGACGACCATGTTTCCCAACGGTAGTTGTATTTTTCGACAAGATAATGCACCATTTCACAAGGCCAGGAGTGTGATGGAGTGGTTCGAGGAACACAGGAGCGAGTTCCAAGTGATGTACTGGCTCCCCAACTCGCCGGATCTGAACACAATCGAACACATCTGGGATGTGATTGAACAATGACGTCAGGGCGCATCGCCCCCTCCCTGGAAATTACGGGAATTAGGTAATCTGTGTGTGAATATGTGGTGCCAACTCTCTCCAGCGACCTAAAGGATCATTGCATCTATGCCAAGACGCGTCGCCGTTGTTATCGTGCCAAAGGTGGACATACTGACAATTAGGTAGGTAGTCATAATGTTCTAGCTGATGTGTGCGTATATTTTAACTCGTATATTTTGTCTCGACTGGAATTCGAGTCGAGACAGAAACATATTTTCGAGTCGAGACAGGCGTAAATCTCGACTCGACTCGATTCGTGCGCGTCCCTAATATATACATAGGATCAAAGTCTCGTTTGCGTGATTTTGAGGACAAACTGTATAATATATGTATTATTTGCACATTGAAGACGATGAAATAATGAACAAGGTTAATACTGCTTGCCTGTTTTCCTTGCAGAATAAAATATAAGATACTTATAGATGTATTAGGGATACCTTGTGTCCGCTATGCATTCAATCACTGGAAAGTCTTCTTTAAAATGAGAGTGTATGCTGTTTAATTTATCACGAACAAATCTAACGTGATAACAGGTAATGGCAAATGTGATCCAAAAGTTTGAAATTCAAGCTTTCATTGTTTCTTTGGAAACTTTACCGTCACCACCATGGATAAATTTACCAAAAGAGAGAGATTACCTATCGCAAATTGGGAAGCTTCCATTTATTACAGGCTTCGGCTATTTTTTTTCGATCTTGACGTAGGGTTGTTCGTTTTTCCCTGAAAAATAAAGGACATATTGCATGAATATTGTACGAGTTCGACCTAACTCATACGATCTGAAACAAACTTGACATGATGTAGACTTTGACTTGCTATATAAACCTGTAAAATATTATGCTCTGTACACTTTTGGCTCAAGAATTATGGGCCATGAATTTTTTTAGTTTGGTCAACAATTATAATAAAGATTTGCTTTAGAAACTTAATAAAGAACAGTCTTTCTGGCAAATAGGGAAACTTACACTTGTATAAGTTTACATTGCTCATTAAAGAAGATCATATTTCATAATAACATTATTTACTAAAAAACTATCAGGGGTCACGATGGCTTAGTGAGCCCTCTCCGCTGGTCAAGTGTATCCTGGGTCCGATTAAGGTAGGAGGGCCTTTGTCATAGAAACGTTTGGTAAATCAGTTAACTTTAAAACCTCTTTAGAAGGTGTTAAAGCGTTCACTTCTGATGAACGGAGTCCCTGTTTCGATCCTAGAACGCGCTAAGTGGGCTTTGTAGTGGTCATACATCGTGTGCATGGGTTTCCTCCCATCTTTTCATTCCCCTATTTCATTGATTCTCATCATCACCGTCTTCTTTAGCCTATTCGGTATAATCGTGGATCGTAAATCTGAAAGATTTCCCTTACTAAATAACAGTCAGTGTAAGGTCATTTCTGAAATTGCCTCTTCTATGTATATTTAACATTCTAAGATCTTAAATACAGGCAAAAGACACTCTTATACTACAGACTTTTCTTTCTTTTTTATTCTTTTTTCTTTCTCGTTTTAAAGCATGTCATGATGGTTATAAATAAAATGCTCTACTCAAATGGGAGCCCATGAAGCTTGATATGATGGTGAACACTTGTAGTGAAGATATTTAAAATTCCTCGTGTAAAATCATGCTTGAAAAATGCCTGATATTCACAGCGACATTCTTGCTTTGTCAAGATAAATATATACCTAATCTTTACTTCCAAAGAAGTAAAACAAAAAATATAAATGAAATTACAGTGAAGATAGATTGGTTAATTAAGTGAATACGTACAGCATAGTTACTTGTTCCTAGAAAACATGGAATGCTTGGGTAATTATTGCATTTTGTCTCTCTCTTTAGAACGGAACCTGTGCCAGGTGTCACAACGAATGTAATGATAAACATGTAGAAACATACGAATGTAACCGATACATCTTGTGCAGCGTATATCATGGTGAAGCGCAAAACATAAGTTAGCTTGCGCAAGGCTTTACTAAGTCACGGAAAAAGGGCTTCTTCACGCACCATCGCTAATCATACGTGCTTGGCAGTGTGTCAGTTGGAACTTTTTTTTTTTTTTTTTTTTTTTTTTTTAAAGTGAACTGGTAAAACAATCAACTGGAAGCCACAGTTGAATCGTGAAGGGAAATCTCAAGACATTGCCACTAGAATAGTTAAAGCAGTGTCAAGATTTCCTTCAAATAAATCGCAAATTCAAAGCAATTGAAGTATCCCAGGTCATGGATCAATCATTTAGCTTAGACCTTAAAAATTGAAAAGAATGATGTTGAATTATTAGTAAACCACATCCAACTTTCTCTTCGAATTTGCGTGTATATTCTTGCTTGTCTTTTGCATTAGATCAATATTCACGGCCACATAAACCAACTCATGCTCTCAATATGCCCAGGTTGATGAAGAATTCTATGAAAAATTGTAGTTCCAGATAGGTTCATGTCCTTTCCTTGTTAGAAAGGCTTTAAAAAAAAATAGCACGATTTCCTAAACTGATGTGTTGAACAAAATTCATTAACATTAAGATTTTGTTTGTGAATTTCAAACGTGCGTAGCAATATTGGCCAAAATAAACAGATAGAAAATTATTAAAATAATAATGTTTATAGTCAAATCTTTAGAACATTTTAAAATAATTTGAGTGAGGATAGAAAATGATTCAACTGGCTTATAATTTACGTAAGGTATTTTATAGTTTTAAAAACAAATTAACAACATCAAACACCAAGTTCTTTAAAGAAATAATTATACAAAATTACACCCACAAATTATTATTATTGCTGTAATGTTATATTGCTTGATCCTCGTTACGTGGTAACCCTGAAGAGCCTACAATAGGTACTGGTAAATGGTTATTCAACACATATGCATCCCTATTTAAAATTAACTTGGGATCACATGCACTATAATTTATTATTATTATTATTATTATTATTATTATTATTATTATTATTATTATTATTATTATTATTATTATTATTATTATTATTATTATTATTATTATTCAGCATATGAAAGTGTAATTTCAAAGTTAATACTTCTAATGGGTGCTTGAGTCCCGAAGCACCCACGTAGTCGGCGCCTATGTCTCTATTGCAAACGGGTAATAATAGATCTATTATTTGGGTTTCACTTTTGCGGTACTCATTTGTTTAGGGCTCACTATTGTTTATTTAGGTTTACTTTAGATTTTATTCTCTAAACGATAGCTCCATGCGAACTCTTCATCGTCTGAATTCGGGGTGGAAGCGCTTAATGTATGTTCCAAGAACGGGATTGAGGCTAACGATTGTAACCCTCTTGTAATTGGTACCGTAGCATCATAATCGATCTGTGTGTCATGCTTTCTTTTGAGCCTATGGGTTTCTGCTTCATTTACATTGCAACTCGTCATTTGTCTCTGATTTCTCTGATCTAATATGAGCTCCCACTCCAAAAGCGGTATATAATTTGATTTACCACACTTACAGGTTAATCTATCGCAGCATTTGCAAGAGAAAATATCACATAACTTCTGAGCACCGTGCTTAAATTTCTTTAATTTGGCTCTTAATGGGGTATATCTCATTTCTTAATGGGGTTAATGATCGTTTTGCATTTTGAGTTGTAATTCAAAATCATATGTTTAATTCAAAGTCAAGACAATACAGGAAGAGAGGCTCGCAGCCATATTGTTTCTAGTTTATTTGAATTCAGCAATGTAAGTGCCGCCTTCGGAAAGCCAGTGTTATGTATTTTGCATCCAGATGCGAAAAAGTGATATTCTCTTAAAGTTTGAGAGTTCTGAGGTGGGCTCAACACAAAGGTTTTTCATGTGTTAATATGATAGTTATGAAAGTTAGTTAAGCTCTTAATAGTTATTTGCGTATATTGAAACCATGTATTTCATGTTTTATGTATTAATAGTATTGTCCGGTAAAATGTTATTATTACCTAAAACCATTTTATTTGAACAAAAAATTGGGAACTTTAGGGCCACGGGGGCCCGGTTAAATATTGTTTTAAAATCAATATATTTGACATGGCTTCATTTCGTACCAATGCACAACTTTTGATAACTACTCAATCCTGAATATCTGAAAAAAAAAATTTCGGCCCACCCTAATGCAGACCCATTATTACTAGTAACTGTGCAACAGACAGCCATTCACTCAGGAAGGCACGCATTCGCTCGTGATTGCGATCACTAGCTCAATCAGGAATTTCATTCGTACGAACTGGGACTGTCTATAGGAACCACACTCATACGGGTTAAGTGTTTAATTATTGAGATCAAATTCGATAGCCGGTTTCGAGATTTTGGGGCACCTAAGCTGTTCAGTGCATTATGAAAAACGTTGTGTAACGTTTCCCATTCTCCTGTTGGTTTGCCCGTTTCTGGTAGGGAACATTTCTTCTCATTTTTTTTCAATAACTTACAGTTTCAACTTCTTTCAGTAAGTTGGCGCCCCACTTTCACAACCATACAGTACGGCAGACAATTTTAAAAATAGAGCTAAACGTTGCTATACAATAGCGACTCTGGTGGGAAGTCACATCGCTACAAGCTAAGGAGAAAAAGGTTTACCTAATGTACTCATGCTCCTTATACTGTATACAGCTTTCTGAAGTGTGGTAAAGACTTCTTCCTTCGCGTAAGTGGCTCTCAACCTTTGCGACCTTAGTGACCCCTTGGGTTAATTCGATTGTCCTGAGCGAACCCCATAATCTCAATTCAATCCATTGATGCAGGGAACTTGGACAATAAAGTCTAAGAACCAGAAAAAGACTTCAATTCTTAAAATCAGCCTTGAATATTATATCGGGTGCTCTAAAAATTGCGCCCACGGACTACAGAGCACTACCTAGGTATTCTGCAAGCCAAAATAAAACGAAAACTATATATACCTTTTGGGTCCTGGTCTAGAGACGCGAATTACACTATGTGGCAAAGTCGCAGATATAGAGCCACAGACCTATCAATCCATCAAATAGTTACATCGATTCTTTCCAGATGGCACTTAAAGTTGAAAGATGATGACACTAGCACTACATATTAACGTAACAATCAATATAACTGTTTGATGGATGTTAATATTAAATATATGACGTTGCCAGATAGTACATTTTTGATTCCCCATAGCAGGTAAAGGAGGGTACACCGTTACAGGAAAATATACCAGCATTTTCGATTTATTTTAACCTGTAGAATAGCACTCGGTTGTCTTTGGGTGCCATTTTTAGAACACCCAATATATATAAAGTGAACGGAAATTTTGTTTCCATAATCTGTCTTACATTTGCCACTTGTCTAAACTTTTGATAATTTGTAAAATACATAATGGCTTCCGTCCAATAATAATAATAAAAAAAAAATCTAAGAGATCATTAAATCTCAGAGGACCCCTAAATAGTCTAGCGTCCCTTAATTATCCCTATTTGTTCCAGCGCCCCTGGAGGGTGTTAACACCCACGTTGAGAACCACTTCCTTAGTTTAAAGCGATAAGATTTAAATTTTTACCGATCTGACTTCCCTCAAAAGTCACATTTAAAGAGTGTCATAATAATTATAACTTTCATAATTCAAATCCACAAGTTCCGTTTTAGCCTGGGAAGGAGACCACTAAAAATGTGGTCTTCGGAAGTTACTCATCCCTTTGTGAGTGTATGTTGAATGGTTTTAGAGTCTCTTTCCCGACAAATAGAGTGTGACCAAGTATTCAGTAGGAAAAGAAATACTGAGCTTAAATAATTATATTTGGCAACGAGAGAACATGATCTAGAGCAAATAGCTTCTTTTCCAGCATCACTCGTGCAGCACATAAAGCGAAGGTAGTAAGCCACTTGGCGTGCGTGTGGATGGGACTTGAACGAAGGGAGGAGGATTCGTGACAGGGAAGACCATCATCTCCTGCATAAGAAACAAGGACAGGACTGTTACGACAATCTTTTTTTTCTTATGTTTCGTCCTCTTTCGTTTTTTTTTGTTGTTATTTATTTTTTTTTTAAAGGAAGAAAATTCACGATCTTTCTTACATTGAAATATGTATTGGCAAAGATGTTGCGAATATTGGCTGTGAACAGTGGTGCAAAGAAATGGTTGGCCTCAAAAACTCGAAAAATTACTACAAGAGCTCAGTACTCTAAGAAAGTAATATTCAACCTGAGATACGTTTACCTCCAGGAATGCGTGATAACCTTCTAGGAGCACGTAAAATTATATAAATAATGCATTATACCAGGGTTGGCCAATTTATATTGCACCACGGCCCAAAATAATAATAATCAGTGTTTCAGTGACCCCCCCCCCAGACATGTTTCTCTGGGGGCACTGCCTTCCCCCGAGCTCTGACAGTGCACCCCAAAGAAGAATAGTACCATGTGAAAACAATATGTACCCTTCCGAATACCGTATTTTACGGATTGTAAGACGCACTTTTTTCTCCGAAAAACTGCCTCCAAAATTCAGGTTCGTCTTATAGTCCGTAGCGTCTTATCTATAGTCCGTAAAATACGGTACTAAATATGTCCCCGGAAGATTTTTCTGAAAGAAATAATAATAATAATAATAATAATAATAATAATAATAATAATAATAATAATAATAATAATAATAATAATATAAACATACTTGGAGGCAGAGATGTCGACTCTGGGGGTACTTCGGTGCTCGAGCACCCTAGAATTTTTGTGGAAGCGCAAAACACCCACACAAAGGGAAAAATGAAAAATAAGAAAAGATAAAAGAAAAAATAAGAAAAAATGAAATATTTTAGTTTAACATCCCACAATTATGCTCGCTAAACTAAGGGCAAATGAATAATCGTGGAAGAATTTGTGGAATGAGAGTGTGGGAGGAAATAGGGGTATCACGAGAAAACCTACGGATACGGTGTTGTCCACCACAAAGAGAAAATAATTAAATAAATAAGGGGAAATTCTAATCTTTCGCCTAATTTCTCAAATGATGATTGGGCCCGTTATATATATCAGAGAGAGAGAGAGGAAAGGAGTGAATATAGGACTTGAATTTTTGAAGTCAAGACAAGCATTTCATTGCTATTATGTATGTATTAACAATTAATATTGTGAGCAATTTTGTCATCTCTCAGATCCTGTACTGATGTGAGAAATCATACCTTAATGAAACAAAATGAACATCCCATAATAATGCCCTTTAGACTAAAGCAGATGTGTGGTTAATGAAAGTGAATTGTTCTGGAATTACAATTATTAGTATATTCTTGGTGGGATGAGAATAAGGGAGGAAACGAGGGACTTGTGAAAATCCATAAACATAATATTTAACACAAATCGGCCAGGGATCGAACTAGAGTCGTCTTTTCCATTTTATAAACCAGGCGTTATACAATTGAAGCGCCGTGCACCTCTTTAGTAGTTCTATAGTTAAATATATCGTGAAAGGTATATACCTTAAAAAGCAATTTTTGAGATATTGACCTCCGACTCATCCATGAATGAGTTACGTTTCATCGTGATTTACAAGGTCACGTCTATATTTCATGTTTATAAAAAAAAAAGAAAACAGAAAAAAAAACTAATAACAAGGAGAAGTCAGTCATGAAAGCACAAATGACGTTCGTAGGAAGCGGAAACATACAAATGGCTTGAGATTAGAAATTTCATTTGGGAATTTATCCAAGCATGCATAATAAAGGATTTTTCTTTTTTCCTTTTTGTTCACTTGATTTGCTGACATTCAGCTAACGTCCGGTAACGAATAAAGTATACTGATTACGTGTACCATATTTTTTTGTACATAAATTTTAGTAATCCTTGTCCAGATGATCATTAGACGGCTTATAGTTTCTGTGTTGCGTGTATTCAAATCATGTAGAAAAACAAATAGGACAAAATGTAGTTAATGTTTCGCATTTATATTAATGTAACCATTTTTCTTTCTTTCCTTTTTCCTTTTAATTCTCTTTTTTTAATGTTTAATTTCAAATCTCAGGTTACAGAATGAATTTCGGAAAACGTGTCTCCTAAGAATTATTTATATCAGATAAGTAGAGCACAGCTTCAATCAGGGCCTAAAATTCAACGAAATCCCAGCTCCACACTGGTAACAATTTTATATAGTATAGAAAAACTAGTTTAGTCAGCATTTGTTTAGACATATAATCAGTGTTCTGTCCAGTACATCATGTTTACCTTTCGACCAAAAATATTATTATTATTATTATTATTATTATTATTATTATTATTATTATTATTATTATTATTATTATTATTATTATTATTATTATTATTATTATTATTATTATTATTATTATTATTATTTTATTTAGGAAAATTTTGGCATCCAGAGCAAACAAAATTAAAGGCATATTAGGATACATATTTAATTTTATTGTATTAAACCATAAGATACAAGGAAAAAAACGGTAAGAAAAATAGTCACACTGCAAGAAAAAAAGTCACTTTTTCTTAGATAAGAATTTCACTGTCATTTTTCCGTGATCATCACGCTGTCTCAGTCTGTTTTCTGCCAAGGCAAATACACCGTCATACCAGGGCTGTTCCTTTGACTTCCTACCAACTTCAAAACGCCTTTTTTTTTTTTTTTTCTGGCCAGCATTTCATAACAGCAGGGGTTGGGCTAAAAATCTTCCAACGGACCCATATTTATATTAACGTAAAGATAATTTTTCACAGTAGTGGGAGCTAAAGACAGTCTGTGATTTGTTTTCAATATATTGTAGTCACTTATAAGTCTTTCAACATCGGAAGAAGATGGTTTCGAAGCAACAACTCGGGTTAGACTTGTTGACAGAGCATGAAATGGCTAATTTCCACAGATTTTCATGAGAAATCTTTTAGCGTCCAGACCTTTCAACATACTACACGATGATGCCTCTCTATATTGCATTGCGAACTGCAGAAGATCTGTATCAAGACAAATAACTTTGTGGCATTCTCTTAGGACATCATCAGTTACATATTCTTGCAAAACACGCAAAGGCTCCAAAGCAACAATATTGTCTTCATACAGCAAACGTTGACTAACAAAGTTAATTATGGAATCCAGGACTTTGTAGCGTTCTACAGTAAAATCTCTTTTCTCACTGACATATTTGTTATGGGATTTATTGCGACGTGTGTTACGATGAAGTTGAATACCATGTAATTCTGTATTTCTCCGTTGACGTTCTCTTGCACACGTTCGTTTAAAAACGTTTTTCCCCACCCGCCTAACAGAGGTTTCTCTTTCATACTCTCCAATTGTGCTATAGTTCTTTATTTGTTATTATGTCCAAAAAAAAAAAAAATCCATCACTCTCAAACTTCTGCTGGCAGTTCTTGAAAACATATAGAGCGTCTGTCACAAGACATAGGAGATGAAGGCGATCTACTTCTACCCATTTACGCAGATGACCATTGGCTTCTTACATACATGACTTTCCGTTTTCAAGTAAAGGCAGCTTGGATACCAATTTTTAAGGAGAGTAGTGAGCATACTGAATGAAAATTTTGTCCACTTAACGTCAAAATATTCTGGGTAGTGCAAAACTTATAAATTATTTTCTGAAGCTACAATCGTTAAACCTTTCGTTCACTGCCCTGAAGAGTGATGGAAAGCACACAGTCCGGATGTTGCTTGTATGAGAGATGAAACTTCTTGGACATTCTTGGTGACATCTTTCCATGCTAAATTAATGAGATGGGCAGCACACCAAAGTTTCAACAGAGGCAACGTTTCACCTGAAGCACTCTTTCATCAGTTAACAATTTCCACATTCCTTTGTGTTCTCCTGTATTCATGTTTTCACTATCAGTAACTATCGAAGTCACTCTGGGAAACATTACTCTTTTTACTGATTTTCGTAACGCTGTGCTTCGGCTAAATTTTTGGCGGTTATTGATGTATATCTCTGGTAGTACATATTTTTATAACGGGTTGTAAGGATCGTGTAATTTTTATCTACAAAACAACACATTTCATTATATCGGAAAAGTGTAATGTCCTATTGAAACAACAGATAAACGTGCAGTTAGTTGCATATTTTAAAACTATATGAATGCAACCGAAAACGTTTGAAAACTAAATATAGTTAAGAAGTTCCTTCACCTCAAAATTGGCAATGGTTCTCCCTGTCATCTAGGAGACACTTATACTTATTAACTCTGGCTTAATGTCATATACTGGCAGTTATATGGAATTGAGTAACCCATTGCATAATGAATGTATTGAATCAGTAAGACTTAGTTTGACACACTAAACGCGTTTAAATGCATAATCCGAGAAAAGTAAGGTACTCACATTAATACCACTCCACACTTTAAGAATTATAGTTCCACACTCCTTTTCTACAGTTCCACAAAGTGTGGAGTACTCCACTCAATTTTAGGCCCTGGCTTCAATTAGCGGAACCCAAAACATTTGTAACAAGGGCTTAAAATAGCTGATTTATAGATATTTTCGGGGGAGTTATCTTGCAAAGCAATCCTTCTGAATCGCTACCCCCCACCCCAGTGGCGTAACTAAAAGCTTGGGGGCCCTCCCACAGACAGTGTGGGGTGGGGCCCCTTGTGTACGTCCCATTTCATGATTTGGGGGCCCCTGATGGCTTGGGGCCCTCCCGCAATGCGGGGTCTGCGGAGCCCTTATTTACGCCCCTGCCTCACCCCCTAGTGGTTCTAAGTAGATGTTTGATGGTGAACGAAATTCTCGTATCATATGAGACAAGACGGTTATACAAATAGATAGATGTTTCTACCTGATTTCTTTTAGAGAGAGATTGAGAAATTAATGGACTGCCAGAGTAAGAAAAAATGCCCTTTCATGGTTTCAGTGATAGTCCTAGAAGTTCATGTCTTCACCCCGAATTAAATTTACTCCTTTTATTTGAAATCTTTGTCTATGACATAAAAATACTACGGGTATATGGTATATTGACACATTATATGTGACAGTAAATACAAGAGTATCTACACTATTTTTTCTTCTAACAAAATACAAAGGACTTTCAAAATTTAGTAAAACATCTTTTTCTATACTTGCGAGAATACTATATACACATACATGAACATATGGTTCAAACAAGTTAGGGAATAGAAATACTATAGATGCACTTGCTAATCAAGATGCTAGGAGTATGTGTTGCTATTAAAAGTGTAAGTGACGCTATTCGAAGTTTGTGCGTTATTGTTAGGAATATATCGCCCCTCTCGAGACAAAGGGGTATATCTCATTTTTTCAACTTTTCCAGGAGACAAGTTTAAAGATAAGTTTATTTTATCGTGTTCTGTCAAAATTTTAATTTGTTCTCGTAAGTTATATACTTGACACGAAGGAGATCAAACTAGATTTTAAAAGAAGATAGAATAAATAATGAGAAAATTTTTGAACTTGTCTCCTGGAAAAGTTAAGAAAATGAGATACGCCATTTTGTCTCGAGAGGGATGATATGTTTTACTGTTAGGGGTATTTGTGTCACTTTTAGGAGTATGTATGTCACTGTTAAGACTATTGTGTCACTGCTAAAAGCATTGTATCACTGTTAAAAGTATGTGTGTCACCTTTAGGAATGTGTCACTGTTACAAGTATGTATGTCACTGTTAAAAGTAGTATGTCACTGCTAAGAGTATTTTATCACTGCTGGGAGCATTGTATCACTGTTGAGAGAATGTGTATGACTGTCAAGAGAATGTATGTCACTTTAGAAGTATGTGTGTCACTGTTAGGAGTGTGCCACTGTTACAAGTATATATGTCACCGTTACAATTACATATGTCACTCTTAAGAGTATTGAAGTCACTGCTAAGAGTATTGTGCCACTGCAAGGAGTATTGTATGACTGTTAAGAGCATGTGTGTCACCTTAAAGAGTATGTGTATGACTGTTAAGAGCATGTATGTAACTATTAGGAGTATATGTGTCACTGTTAGGAGTATGCATGCCACCATTAGGAGTATGTTTGTCACTGTTGAGAAAATTGTGTCACTCCTAAGAGTATTGTATCACTGTTAAGAGTATGTGTGTCACTTTTAAGAGTATGTGTATCACTGATAGGAGTACATGTGTCACTGCTAGAGGATGCGTGTCACTGTTATGTGGAGAAGACAAAACAACAATAGACACAATTTGCTACTGAACAGTGGATTTTTTTTGCATACACAGTACATAAATAAATAAATAAATAATCTGTTCCAACAGAATAAAAGCTATTAATTATTATTAGTGACAAAGCACTATTATTAAAGCAACAAATGACATACTTTTTAGCGCCATAAAAAATTCTTTTTCTTGTTTTTCTTGAAAACTACGCGTGAGAATTTGCCCTCATGAATGTCTTTTTGTTGAGTTGATTTTAGTTTAGCGCCCCTTTCAGCAACGAGGCTATATGATACGTGAACCTACTGATTAACGTGGAATCCGAACCACATGGCGTGGTTGTCGTACAACATGATTTTCTATGTTTACAAAAATCATTTTGCTCAATTTTCTCGAAAACAGATCATGAGGATTATATATTCATCCATATCATTTTGTTAAGCTCAATGAGATTTATCGATTACTACGAAGGCAATGCGAAGAAAAACTTGGTTTGCGCATGTGCGAAAAACGGCCGGAAAGAACGACGTCCGTCTTGTCTGGCGCTGTGTTCAGTAGATAGTGAGCAGTGAAAAGAGAAGGTTGTGTTGCAGTTCACTCGTCTGCTATAACAATTGAAAATGAACGCTCCAATTAAAAAAGAAAAAAAATGTGAAATGCTTGCGGTAATACGATTTCTGAGTGCGAAAAAACTTTCGACAGCTGCGATATATCTCGAACTGTGTGGTGTTTTACGGAACAAACGTGAGGATTAAAGGTAGGTAACTAACGTGCACCATGCACAAGGTGACCAGAATTTTCACTTGCGAAAACGGAACGCATACGAATCGGCTACGGGGGGAGGGGGGATATCTGACTTCCAGATTGCATTTTGGGACTCAGCAGTGTTCTCAATTTACAAAATACACAAGTAAGAGTGATAACACACCGTTTCTAATTTTGCGTGTACTACACAACAAATAATGTTCCCGATTGCAAGTTACTTTGTGGTGGACAAACACCGTGTGCGTGGGTTTTCTCGGGGTTCTTCCGTTTCCTCCCACTTTCTTCATTCCACCATTTCATTCATTACTCATCATCACCGTCTCCTTTAGCCTCTCCGGCATAACCGTGGACGTAAGATGTCAAAGATGTCTCAAAGATGACTCAAAGATGTCATGCCGATTGCGAGTTCTACCCAACAATTCTTTTAACTAGTTGAACACTCAGAATTCCCACTCAATTCTCACTTGAACACGAACACTCAATTCCCATTTGAAAATTCAGAAGTTCACGGCTGAACCTTGGCAACAAGTGTTGGTACGGAAGAGAGAATTTGTATTGACAATTTATATTTTGAATAATAATTACGGGACACCAAGGTCATTTTTACTTAAAAACGGGACATTTAGGCGTCTCGTTCGAGAATCAGAAAAAAACGGGACAACGGTTGGAAAAAAGGGACTGTCCCGGCTAAAACGGGACGTCTGGTCACCTTGACCATGCAACAAGAAGTAGGCGCCTATTTGTAGTCGGCAATGAGCTCAGTTGTGCCTTTTCAGACACATGAAACAGTGGCTTGCGTCAATGCTATGAATACTAGTGTATAATCTCTCTACGCATTAAATTTCACTACTTCACTTCGGTATCATTATAGAGATGGGTAAAGACCTTACTATAAAGGTAACCAAGAAAGGTCTGTTGCTTTTCATGGAGATCTGTATTCAATTGGCCCTCACACCTTGACTTCAATGCATATGAAGATAAGGCGAAGGTCAGTTATTGGTGTGGATATATCCAACATAATACCTACTTGTGGCAGTTCAGTTACACCGTGAACTTGCGTAAGGACAGAGTGCATATGAGACCTCTACAGAGCGTCATTAGGGCGTGCATGCTGTACGAGTTCAAACTGGGGTCAAATGCCGCTGCAGCGAGACGGAAGATATGAAAGGCCTTTGGTGAGGGTGTCGTGACTAACTCGGACAGTGAAGCGATGATTTAACAAGTTTAAGAACGGTGACGAAACACTCGAAGACGCAACACGTGCAAGAAGACCAACATATGTATAAAACGAAGATCTTCAGGCAGTAATTGAGGTGAAGAGTGGCCAGATATGTGAGAAACTGAGACTACAATTCATTGTGAGTGGATAAACCATTCCACAGAACGAAAACGAGACTTCTTTGTAAATTTAGATAAAAATTTAATCATACATTGAGAAAAAAAAATTGTAGGTGGCATACTTAAAAAGATAAGTTACATGCGTAATTCCTGTAGTTTTTGGACTTAACGTACAGTAGACGTATAACTGAAAACGCAAGTTTTATAATACTTTCTGTGTGCCCACCCTCCCTCATGTCCATGACGCACCCCCCCTCAATTGCCTATCCGTAGGTGTTCTTCCATGAAAAAAAATATTTTCGATTAATTTTTACACCCTCTCAAACATATTTATATAGATTTTTAAAACCCCCAAATATTTCAATGACGCAGTTTGCGTCATAGCCCCCCCTTGTGGGCACCCCTGGCTATAAGTGTTCCATCTATACTTACTTTCCGTATGAAACAATGTAGGCGGTCAGGATCTCACATACAAAAGGACATATATAACTTATAGCTGACGAAGGTAACATAAGTATATGCATGTGATATACGGAAAACTGTTAAATGTCAGACATCCTGCAAGGGTATGATGTAACACCTAAGGGCAGTGCCTATGTAGCATACGGATAACGTATGCTCCGTACTGATTTCTATAGTAAGCAAGAGGATACCGTATATTTGTACAATATATCGCTGTTCGGAGAACGAATTTTTCTCTGTGTAGATGAAGCAGCAATAACGAGTGAGGAACTTAGGAAAAAGTTATTAGTTTAATGTAGCATTTTGGCGTTAGGCCTATTGACCTGATCTAGATAGGAGACTTCTTTTCTTTGTTAGTACGAGACGTATCCGGAAAGTATCGTTTCGCATTCCCGCCGCTGCTGCGCTTCGATCGGCGTTCCGTGAGTGCGCGCTAGTCGTCCTTGTTCGTCTGCTCTCAACTGACGCCATTTTGGTTGTTCTGCGTAGTGTTGTATGTTTACAGTGCAAGTTTAAAATGTCTAAGACAATTGACGATCCCGTCGACTGTGAGATTCGTTCGGTAATTCGATTTTTAAACGCAAAGAATATGAAACCGGCAGAACTGATGGAATGGTGAGAAAGTGGGTAAGGGTGTTTAATGACGGTCGAACTAATGTCCACGATGAGCCCCAGAGTGGTCGGCCTTCTGTTGTCAACGATGACTTGGTGAGGAAAATCGATGGAAAAAAATCCGTAAGAACAGACGTTTCACTATGACAACGCTTTCAGGCGAATTCCCGACGAAGTGAAACTCGCTGTGGAGCAATGGTTCTCATCGCTGGCGGCATCGTTCTATGAGGAAGGAGTAGATAAATTGATCCACCGCTACGACAAGTGCCTCAACCAGTGGCGTATTTAGGGGGAGGGCTTCCGGGCTTAAGCCCCCCCCGAAATCTTACTTATTATAGTCAAGTATATGAAATATCTTGCAGAATTTTCACATTTTCAGGCAAATCCCTCCCCGAAAGTTACCAAAGCCCCTCCCGAAACAAAATCGTAAATACGCCACTGGCCTCAACAACGTTGGAAACTATGTGGAAAAGTACTGTAAGATATGCTCTTTCTTGTGACAATATTTAAAAAAATGTTTACTATATTTTTTTCCAAAACGGTACTTATTTTCCGGATATGCCTCGTAAATATTGTACTCATACTATGCCGTATTCTTCTTCATCAACAGAATATAGTACTAGATATTCAAACATAATAATTTTACAGGTTGATAGTTTTGAAATTTTCTTTTTCTGAATGAATCTAAGTAGAATACGTACACAATTTGTATATATTTCTTTGATTTATAGAATTTTTAAATGTAAATTTTATACACCCACGCAAAATCACTATTTTAAAGTTTGAAGTAACTTACGTATTGTATGTAATAGTTAGTTACCTTATATCATTGATCAAGGTAATGAAATTTTGTTTTCAAAGAATAATTGATTTTATTAGAAAATGTAAGTCTACTGTAGAGATTTGCTATTAAAATAAAACCCCTATAAAACAGTGTGGTACGCAACTTTACTTAAATGTGTCAATAATAATAGAATAGGAAGGGTGGCCCAAAAGTAAGTATACACCCCTGCATTGATCAAGTATAACATTCTAGCTTATAAGTTTATTTGCTTCGGCTGTTCCGAGCTTAAAATATAAGTAAAAAGATATTAAGAACAAATAATAAAGGAACTAAGTCTAGCTGATGGATAAGAATAAGGAATGTTATAAAAAGCACGGGATGATCATGAGTTGATCAGTACGGGAGTGTTTACCTACTTTTGGGCCACCCTATTATATGCAAATGGGCATTTTAAAGCCCCCCCCAGCTTCCTGCAGCCGAGGGCTTCCAGCGATGCCAGACCGCCCCTACACGAGTACGAACTTCAGGACAGAACTGACCAGTATTGGACATTTTTTTAACAATAATAAGAGCTCTCAGTTCTTTGTGATTGTTCGTGTATTGTAAATAACATTTTTATAGTATTAATTCACATAAATATTTCTCTCACCATAAATTTTTGTTTCCTTTTGCCCATACTGATCTTAGCGATTATGTATGACGAAATAGTTGACGCCAATACCTGTGTTAGCTTCTGAGGCAGGTGTTACTCTTGTATTCACAAGAATACGACAGTTACAATTACTCTTCTCTTAGTTTGTATAATGTAGGAAAATGAATTGGGTGCTCGTGTAGGATTTTTCAGTATTGGATTGAAATTTAGAGTGTCGATTTTTTCGTAAATGTTCGTAACCACCAACAATGTATACAACAATCTTTCAAATCATGTGAAAAATATAGCATAGGAGATACCGTGGGATCCCTTAGAGACCCCAATTAAAAATAAGTAATTTGAGTCGTACAACAATTTTATACAGATACATTTTAACCCTTGACAGGCCCAGCGGGGTCCTTTAGTGAGCCCAGAGGGTGATATTTGGTGATACTGCTTCAACTATAAGAACCAATTTATTCTCGATTTTTTATATGTGCCCTGCATCCTTTTGGGATATATGCTACATAATTAGATCAATGATACGTTCGTTAAAAAGTGCAAATAATAATAATAATAATAATAATAATAATAAATAAGTTGACAAATTAAAATAATACTTGGGGTCCCCAGAAGACACCAGAACAACGTTAACGATTTAGGCTTGGTGCGTTAAGGGTTAAAACTAGGGATGGGCAAAACCGGTTTTTATAAAAACCGAAAACCGGTTTCTATAAAAACCGAAACCCGAAAAACCGACATTTCGGTTTTCTCCAAAACCGGTTCGGTTTTTCACCGAAACTGGTTTCGGTGAAAACTTTTCGAAAACACATAAAACTATTTCCGTGGAAATGGATTCGGTTTCCGGAGAACAACGAAACACCATTCTGGTCAGAAATAGAACAGACTTATAGACAGTGTTTCTTCCAGGCAAGCTTTTTTAGGGGGCACTGCCCCCTGGAGCTTTGAGAGTGCCCCCCCCCTTCCGGAGACCAAAATAATACATCTATAATACAGTAATAATACAATAATACCAGCAGTGCTCCCGGGAAAATTATTTCTAAAAAAATACTGCTTATAGATAGATTCTCACATTCATTTAAGAGATATACTGCATCAAATATCTCTGGGGTCCCAAAAGAACCCCACGGTAGTACACAAGGTTTAAGATATCTTGAATGAAAGTTATCATTAAGTGAGAGAACATTCGTGATACTGATTGTTGTTCTTTTACTACTATTATTGTTTTCAAAGTTCGAACATGTAATATCGAGTGAGCAATACTGAGTACTTCCAATATCTGTTGCAGCTTGCCTTCAATCAAGGTTTGAATAGTGTCAAACCCACAACGAGGGAGTTACAAATAAGACATGAGTTGAGGTTGTGTCGTCTCCAAAAGTGTCGTGATATCTAGTCTCGGAAAGTATTTGTTTTTATTGAAAGAGCTCTATCTCGCTACGAAATTTCTGTCTTGACTCATATCACGAGCAATCCTATCCAAACAAACAATCAATGCAGAAAAATCTTGGAAAATCCACAGTTCAAAGATTGCAGTGGAAGTTTAGATGCCCTAAAATAATCCATGAACTGACTAAGGAGGTGGGCACAAGCGACCTGACATTTGTGTATCACGAGGAGAGTGCAAATGCGTTGATGTTACGTTAAAAAAAATACTACAGGGAATCTTTGTTAAGGTAACAATGCAACATTTGTCTTAACTCTTCTCGCCAGACATTGCCGTATTCAACAATAGCACCAACATTTTATCCGAAATATGCCATATCATCAAACAAGATAATATAAAGATAACCAAGAGAGTTCTTTCGTTTTTCACCCACCACCTTCGAACATCGATATGTCACTTAAGACGTACGTGGAAGATCAAAAATAGTCCTCATCAGCATCGACGACCTTCTGGCAACGTTCTGGAAGGCCATGGATTTCATCACTGTAGAACTTGGTGGGCCGTGAAGCGAAGGAAGTATCAAGTGCATTTTGCACCTCCATTAGGAATTTGAACCGGTGTCCTCTAAGGTGATTCTCCAAGGAATGGAACAGGTGATAATCGGACGATGCAATGTCCTGGGAGTATAGAGGATGCAATAGTTTCCCATCCAATGCGTAGAATGATGTCCCAGGTCATCCTAGCCACGTCGGGATTAGCGTTGTCCTGTAGCAGGAGGATCCCTTTTCGATTCAGAAGTGCTGGCTCCAGAGTTTTGAGTTTTTCTTGAAGACAGCTCAACTGCTGACAGTATACCATTGCATTCATGCTCTGACCAGCTGGTAGCAATTCCTGATGCACGATAGCGCGACCAATTCACCAAACACACAGGAGGACATTCTTGTACTGTGTTGGTTTCGGCTGTTTTGGAACCGGTCCATGGAATGCTAACCAATTATGACGGCGCCGTGCAGCTTCGTACAGAACCCACTTCTCATCACATGTCTACATCCTATCCAGAAATGGCTCCTAGCTCAGATGATACAACAAAGAAACACAGGTGTCTGCTCACGTTGCCTTCTGGCCCGGAGTCAAATTATGTGGGACCAATTGACCCAACTTGTACTACTTCCCAAGTTGATGGAGGTGCTGTCGAATGGTTTCTCCACTCACAGTGTCTGGCCACTGTTCGCCTTAATTGCTGCCTGAAAATCTTCATTTTGTAAATATGTTGGTCTTCTTGCACGTGGTGCGTTTACGAGTGTTTCGTCACCGTCCTTAAACTTGTTAAAACACCGCTGCACTGCCCACGTAGTCACAACACCCTCACCACAGGCCTGGCATATCTTCTGCCCCGCTGCAGCGGCGTTTGACCCCAGTTTGAACTCGTACAGCATACACGATCTTATGACGCTCTGTGGACGTGTCTGACGGTCCCATTTTCACTGTGTTCTTATGCAAGTTCACGGTGTAACTGAACTGCCACAACCAGGTAATATGTTGGATAGACCCACACCAACAACTGACCGCCTTATCTCCATTCTCATTCAACTCACGGCATGAGTTCCAATGGAATACAGACCTTCACGAAAAGCGACAGAACTTTCTTGGTTAGCTTTCCAAATAGTATCAACGACAATTTGCAATATCGGAAAGAATGTTTGAGTCCTATAAAGTCAGCAACATCACAATCAAAATTTATTTTTGAAGCATTAAAATCACTTTTTTTCAACGGTTTCTTCAATGCAATCGTCTCCGTATGCGATCCGTATGGTTGGTGTGACTTTAGCATCATTCAAATCTTGATTAAAAGCAAACAGCAATAAATGATTGAACTACTCAGTTTAGTCCACTTGACATTCCATCTCGAGATTCTGAAAAATAAATAAATGAAAGATGAATCCTAGCGTCCTGTATATGATGGGTCTACAGTTTAAAGTTGAATCCGAACCACCATAATGCTTCAAAGTTTAAAGGATCTCCCGTCAGGAATCGAACCTGAGGTCCGTGCATCAGGCACTAGCAACGAGATAAGTGTCCTGAAAGGCGTATTAACCAATTCTCAATCCTAACTTTCATTCGAAAGGTTTGAAAGAGATCGTTGTGCTCACAATTTTTACGAATAGATTGTTTCTACAACTCAATACATAGAAACCAGCACAACGTGTTAGCCATTTTCATGGATTCTCAGCAACATGCATTATTAACATTTCACAAAAGCTTGACCCATGTCCTAGGATAATATTGGGATGATTTCTTTTTCAACATAGATCTTATGTTTTTGGTGCACGGTCAAGATGAGTTAAGTAAAAAAAAAAAAATCAAATGAGCCGTAACTAACCTAAATTAGTCGACGTAAGTCCTAAAAAGCGACAAAGTTATGAAAGGTCGTTTAAGGCGCATTGGTCATTGCATTCAGACATATGCTATAATACCAAACGAGATATTGTTTTTCTGGTCAATAATGTATCACAAAGTGCACAACCCCACTCTTGAATTGCCGGATTGCATCAATGATTGGTTCCGTTAACGCTGTTGATACCTTAACCATAATCTAGACACGCTGAGATTGTAGCCCCTCCCTGGTTTCCAGGAGGTTTCCAGATTGCTTGGACTCTGCTGAATTGGGTGACACCATGGCTTGCGATGTTGGGACACTTCCTGGCATCAAAAGGGGAGGAATAGTCTTGTCTTAGAATGCTCCTTGGCCAAAACTTTAGGCCCGGTAGACTCTAACTCTTTAGGGAGTCCCTTCCGTTAGTAGGTAACTAGGAGTTACGCTTCGGCTAGGAATTAGTCTTATAAAAAGGAACCTCTCTTTGTATACGTGCATGAAGAAATATTAAGATTTTTATTAAATATAAAAACTTTGTCAAAATAATTTGAAATATGATTGTTTTTTAAAATGTTATTTTGATTTGACCTGCCATAAAACATTAAATCCTCGAACTATGAGAATTGGTTCATATTTTGCCTCACTAGTTATACATTTGAGATCTTTTCTTGGGGTATATGTGGCTCAATTCTACGTTAAGCTGGAGTTCACTTCATATGAGGTTCCAAGAATAGCAACGACGTATATCTCCATCATTAGTTTCGGATACGAATACTTGAGCACACACGTATCAGTATCTCTTCTTTTCGAACTGGAATTTCACCTGTATCCGCAATGTATGAACCAATGATACTCTCAGTGATTATAGAGGAAGCTTCATAGTATGTGTTGATCCGGACACCCTAAATATTAGGTGCATTGTGCTGCCACCTACTGCCAGGTACTCATTACCAGCGACCTCAGTAGTCATTAGACATAGTGAGAAAGCAGAATGGGGCGCTCCGCGGAACTCACGGACTTCGAACGTGGTCAGTTGATTGAGTGTCACTTGGTCAGAAGTCTGTACGCGAGACTTCCACACTCCTAAACATCTCTAGGTCCACTATGTCTGATGTGATAGTGAAGTGGAAACGTGAAGGGACACGTACAGCAAAAAAGCGTACAGGCCGATCTCGTCTGTTGACTGACAGAGACCGCCGACAGTTGAAGAGGGTTGTAAAGTGTAATAGACAGACATCTATCCAGACCATCACACAGGAATTCCAAACTGCATCAGGATCCACTCCAAGTACTATGACAGTTAGGCGTGAGGTGAGAAAACTTGGATTTTATGGTCGAGCGGCAACTCATAAGCCACACATCACGCAGGTAAATGCCAAACGACGCCTCGCTTGGTGTAAGGAGTGTAAACATTGGACGATTGAACAGTGGAAAAACGTTATGTGGAGTGACGAGTCACGGTACACAATGTGGCGATGCGATGGCAGGTTGTGGGTATGGCGAATGCCCGGTGAACGTCATCTGTCAGCGTGTGTAATGCCAACAGTAAAATTCGGAGGTGGTGGTGTTATGATATGGTCGTGTTTTTCTTGGAGGGGGCATGCACCCCTTGTTGCTTTGCGTGGTACTCTCACAGCGCAGCCTACATTGATGTTTTAAGCACCTTTTTGCTTCCCACTGCTGAAGAGCGATTCGGGGATGGCGATTGCATCTTTGAACACGATTGAGCAACTGTTCATACTGCACGGCCTGTGGCGAATTGGTTACACGACCATAACATCTCTGTAATGGACTGGCCTGCACAGAGTCCTGATTTGAATCCTATAGAAGACCTTTGGGAGATTTGGAACACCGACTTCGTGCCAGGCCTCACCGGCCTACATCGATACCTTCCTCAGTTCAGGACTCCGTGAAAAATGGGCTGCCATTCCCCAAGGAATCTTTCAGCACCTGATTGAATGTATGCCTGCGAGAGTGGAAGCTGTCATCAAGGCAATGGGTGGACCAACACCAGAGATGGAGTGGGTCAGTGGGTCAAGTTTTCTGAGTGGGTCAGTGGATCGTGGGTCAACATCATGTGATCCACTGTGACCCACCACCCACCGTGACCCACTGCGACTCACCGACTCAGTATAATCTACCGACGCTCTCTGCTCACTGCATTGTAGACAGTATCTTCTGAAGACTGGTAAATTTGTCTCCGTTTTACTTTCAAGACATTCATTTCCCTTCCTTTTCCATTTATTTCTGTCTACTTACCTGAGGTGAGTATATCTAACCAAGTGAAAAAAGAACTTCAGGCACTTTTGGATATTGATATTTTTAATAGTAATAATAGCAATAGGACTTACACTACAACTTGGCTTTCGAGACCTGTGAGTTTTTAGAGTTAACTACTGGAAAAATACATTTTTGAATCACTGTAATATATAAATTGTTATATAAAAAATTGAATGTAACTATGTGTACCTGATCATCACGGTCAAATTGCAAAGTCAAATGAAATTACTTTTGGTATATTGTTAGGCCTTAATCCAAACTGGGATGTTATATTGCTTTCATTATAATGTATAATATCCTAAGGGGGCAGTGAAAAATCCGAATTTTTGCAAATAATAATAATAATAATAATAATAATAATAATAATAATAATAATAATAATAATAATAATAATAATAATAATAATAATAATAATAATAATAAAATGAGTATCTCGCAAGCCGTTAAACTTATGGAGCTGAAATTTGGTGTATTAACTCTTTATTGAAAATAAACAGAATGTGTCCTAGCATTTTTTTAAATTCTCCTTTATGTGTTTATTTTTACAAAACTTTTCGAAGATTTGTTTCTGAATCTTTCTATATATGGAAAATCGGTAGTGAGTTGGTTTGTAAAAATGATCGAAAATGATCGATGTTATTTAAGAAAAAAAATTCAGAAACAAAAAATACAGTGCTTGGCTTCATATATCCATTGCTTTCTGCTATAATAATTGCTAAAGCTTATGTTTATTATATGGAGCGCTTACAGCGCAGGGCAATCAAGCCATAAAGTTGTGAGAAAAATAGGCAGAAAATTTGTACTGTAAGCTTAATTACGCGGAAATTTTAAGTTTGGATTGTACACATAATTATATGGAAAATTTTACACTGTTTTTTTCTTTTTTTACGTTGGTCTACTTACCTTGATTTGGAACTTTCAAATTTCATCCTTTTTTCCACTGAAAAGTATCGATAATTCAACAAGGAAATAATTTTACTATGATAATTTAATTGAAATTCATCGTAATTTGGCTCATGGCAAACATTGATGTGGTAATTGAAGGGGAAGAAGGAGGGAAATTCCCATTTACCTCTGAATACTTTCCAGGAACCTCGTTCCCTTTCGCTTTCTAGACGGGGAGGGAACTTGGTAATGGTATCAAACCTTCATGTGTAATTGCAAAAATTAAATTTATAAACAAATAAGAAATCATCAGTTTCTCAGGCTTTAATTGATAATTTATTCACAAGATTCCCTATCAAAGGCGTGGTAGATGAAGTTTCTGTTCTACATGGGTCGACATTGCCAACTGACATAGTCGATATGGGAAAGATATTGTATGGTGATAGAGAGATGATACTACTTGCTGAGTATTTCAAACCTGACGAAGAAAAATCGTTATCAGACTTAAGTCTAACAAGTAGATTGTCGATGAGAAGTTGCAGAAATCGGGTGGAAGTATTATCAATTTCCACGACAGAGTGCGAACGGGGATTTCCCCTTATTGTAATATGCCATTACAGTCTAGTGAAATTATGTTTTTAATAGGAGGGTGCCCGAAATTTTTTGCACCGACTGTACTTGACGTTTAACAAAAAATTTCTGGCTGTTCAGATAATCCGTAATTTTATTTGTTATTCTATTTCAAATTAACATGGAAAAACTGTAAAAAAATTCATTAGGAATTATAGTTTTGGGAATTAATACCTTTATTTATATTTTAAATTAGTTATAAGTTTTGTATATGGATATGTAAATGGATTATTACAATTCTTACGGTGTCAGTGCTATCCGAAAATATAGGTTTACTATTGGACGGAACTTTCCAGATCAAATAACCAATCTAAAATTCGACAGAATTTTCAGGACCACCCTTCACCTCTCTTTTAGATACCTAGGTCCTTCTAAAATCTAGTTTGATCCAGATTTTACCAAATTTTATTCGCTTCAAAGCCCCACCGCCAAAATGCTTAGTTTTGATTGGCTGATAAAGCCACGCGATGATATTAGGGCGCAATTATTCCATTCCATGCCGGAACGTCTCATTGAAGACACTGGATTTGATCGTCGAGCTTAAAAGGTCGCAACGGAGTGAGAGAAACTACAAATAAAGGTAATATTGTGACGTTATTAACGTATAGAAAATCACTGGAAGTCCGAGGAGCCATAAACTGTTAAATTTCCTAGTCAAAACTGGACAAAAAAGCAAAGATAGGAACCATAAGATAATGACGCCATGATTTCATCTGCCGATCGATATGGACAGGATTCAGAAGTATTGTGATTTCTGTTTTCTTTTCTAAAACCGGTTCTGAAGATCAGTGTTTCCCATCATATTTCTACCTCCCAATTTTCCTACTAATTGAGGGTTACAAGACCTGTCCATTATAGATTTGTTTATGTAGTTAGTGAGTGATTTTTTTTTAATTACATACATGGCGGTATTTAATTTTGTGGTAGTCAGTCCAGTAATCACAATGCACGTGTAAATTTCAGTAAGGGCTCCTATCTGACTCCCAAATTGGGAGTCCGGCTTCCAGCGGGATGAGTTGAACATGTAGTTTGTTCCGGGTTCCTGCCCCTTCAGGGCAGGGGTCCTATTGTTAGCTAATACTCCGATATGTCCCCTCAGGGCATCGATTAAATAGGTCGAGTAAAGAATATGATTTAGTAAATATAAGGGCCAGTTGGCCCTGTTCATTTCTTTCCTTTCGTTACCTTTCATAGAGCCGATTTAACATGGTAAAATCTGAATGATTTCTGTGTATATTTATTAGTATAACATGTATTAATGTAGTGTGTAGTATGAATGTGGCATGATGTGTCTTGTAGTTCGAGTAGTATGTGTATATTTGTAATGTAGTATCAGTGATAGTGATAATTAAGTGATGAAAGAGTGTGTTGGACAGTGTAGTATTTACTATGCGATAAATTTTTATTTTTCCGTCATTAAGTGAACTCATACACAATATTTAAAGGTGAACGTAATATAGTATAATAATTCCGTGTACAAGGTCACATTCAGTTGTTCAAGGGTTGATTATATCGTCGCTAGCCCTAGTGTCAAAAGTCAGTACTAACCGCCATTCTTCCGTCGAGGTGCTTAGTGATTTAGTTTTCATGAAATTGACCTTTCTTTCCGAAATAAAACCTAGAAGGTATAATTCACAGCCCATATGAATGTACAGTTAGGTCAAGTGACCCAAAATTAATATATTCTGAAAGTTTCAACATTCTGCATAGTCTAGAAATCGAGATATTTAAATAAATAAACAATACGTAAATTTTTAACAGAAGTCGGGCGATATGATGCTAGTTCTTCGCTTTGGAATTATATTAGATGTTCATTTTTCTTCGTGGCTGCAGAAGTCAATTGTTGCTGCAGAAATTTCGTAAACATTAAATATTATCGCGGATAATTCTATTTTCAGTGAACATACGTAGGATTTTTTTTTTCGTTCTTAATAAAGCTACCAGGTATTACATAGTAGTGTGGTAAAAGAGTCTTGGGTTCGAGTGAGGTTGTCGTGCGGTGATCGGAATGGGAAAATGTTTGTAGTGATTATAGATTTTAAAGTGTTATGATGAAATGTGTATATAGGCTGGGCGTAAATAGAGGAAACAGGGTGTTCGTAAGATATAGCGTCGTAGTGAATGAAAAGAATGATGATACGAATATTATATGAATATTATTATGAATATGAATATGAAGTATATGAATATTATAGTAAATGAATATAGAATATAGGACACCCATATAGTTAAATATATAGTAGCCCAGTGAATACTTCGCCGCGTGTTGATATATAGATATTGAATAGAGACGTATAGCTACAAACATCTCAAGTTCTGACCCCTGCACCATAATATCACGCGGACCGGAGGGCGATATATAGTCGGACTACGGTAATACTTTGTAGTTTTATGTGTTATAATAATCATCAACCATAGTAATACCATCTGATAGAATGGGTAGCATCATATAATCGCTGACTAGACATATTGAATATTAAATTGTGAAAGGACAATAGTAGTTATACAACAGGGCTGTAGTGAATTATATTTTCTGGTCGGTTTTAAAAATAGAATGCACCACTCCGTGAGATTTTTTTTTTCTTCACGTTACCTACTCAGGCTAGCTTATAATGTTCATGGAGGTGACATTTCTGATAGGGTTACAGAATCAAAACAATTAGTTATTGAAATTTATTTCGCGTACCCGGATGTCGACCCCTAGTCCCTTTAAGTATTTTCATTTCTTTTCTTAGTTTAATTAGACGAGGGAAATTAACGACATCCCAGACCGTGGCGTGTCTGCGCGGGGTAGCTATCGGTGAGGTTTGGCATAGAAATCACCGATCCAAAATTCAGTTTATTTAATTTTTTTTATTTCGGCAAATCATTAGTTAGGGATATATTAGATAATACTTCTATTCTAGTTTCATTACTGTCCTCGAACCTTCTTAGTTTTTCTAAGGGGTCGAATATTTTTTTTTACTTAGAGATTTCAAAATTTGGGACGCAGTTACCTGGTCCCTTTCCCCCTCTCCTTTTATCCTGCTGGTCTGGGCCGGATACGGGGATCGGATTTCAATCTTACAAGCAAACTCTTGTGGGATTGGGATCTGATGGACACAGAACTTGCATCCTTGGCAGCAGGGCGCCCCCTTGAGTCTACGTATTTGAGTAGACCACCCTTTTTGGCATGTTAAGAATATTTTGGCTATGGATTTTGTTGAGAGCGAAATTCGACTTCTAACTTTGTAGCGTTAGTTATTTCTCACTTAAGTCTTTGGCGCCCCTATTCTTCGTCTTCCTTCTTCTCTATCTCTCTCTCTGTCTTCATTTCTTCAAGTTTTTTTTAATTTTTCAACCTTCCCCCCCCCCGATTTTGAACTTGTTGCTTACAATTTATTTAACTTACAACTCTGATCTGAAATTACCAGCTGAGACGTTGCAAGACACGATTCATGGATAAAGTAGATAGTGATTGGGTCCTCCATCACATTTTGACCTATCGCTGAAATGAACAAAGACTTAGTATTTGACGACACTTCGATTACGTTCTTTCACCGTCGTTCCTCTTAAGTTTTTTTTTGTAATCCGTTGGTCACTCTCCTTTCTGTTTTGGTTTTCGATTACCTTGTAGTTGATCTGGGCCCAGAAATTGTATTTTGGTTTAAATAGTTATATCTTTAGAAATGCTCTGTGTTACGTGCCTGCCTCACAATGTTTTTTTTTTCTCATTTAAGCACTAATTGAATATATGAAAGCTAAAATTTATAGATGCGCGGTATCAAGTAAAAATCGATTTTCTTTTCCATATGTAATGTCGGAAGTCATTTGTTTTGGACAATGTTTGCAACCTTGTAAAAATTTTATTGTTGGGGTGATTAATTTAAATGTGTGCGCATTTATTATAAATATATATATAGAGAGAAATGAATACGTCGAAATGTATATGTAATTAGTATGTGAATATGATTTTAAAGTAAAAGTATGATATTAAATGTATTATGAATATATGTAAGAGCGCTCGTGTCTGTTCCCCCTAAACGTGTATTGGTTGCTATAGTTTTACCAGTGAGTTTTCTGACGAATTTAAGAATGTAGATTTTGTCGAGAATACCGCCGTGCATTTAAGTAATTTTCCTTTTCTTCTGAATTAATGTAAATGATAACCTATGTAATTATGTAATGGCATGCATTGAAAAGTAACGGCAGGTCTAAACGTAACCCATACCATAACGAATATTATTCCTGAACGACTAACCTAAAACCATTGTGGAAAGTGCACCTTGAATCCTTCTCACCTACATGTGTATCCTATGACTTGACCAGTTTTTTTTCTTCTATCCTCAATTTGAACCATCATACTCCGTACACCTGTGGAAGATCGTTTTTTTTTAATTAAATTCGAACCATGCATATAAACATATACGAAAGTGATCCGAATGAAAGGTCTCATGAAGTGTCCCAGTGTTGGATAAATAACTTGAAATTATTTGATTAATAAGTTTGGAAATAGATCGTCTAAGAGGAGAAACATCCTCTAGTGAAAGTTATTTTCTCAAAATTCCCTAGATGGGTAAAGCGTCGTAATGTGCGATTGCAGACATAAACTGTTACGAGTTACAAACCAAATATAGACGATAAATGGTTTTGTAAACCGATAGTTAGATATATATATATATATATATAAATGACCACAAACTAAGTCAAATGGAGCGAAATGTTTTGGACACTATGAGTAGTGCGTGATTTGTGATTTGAACGCTCAAAATCATTAATATTTTATTACCCGATGTGAGGTAGAGACTCATAAGTTCTAATACACCAAAAGGTTTTTTTTTCTTTCCTCTTTGTCCAATTTTTTTTAAGTGAAATAAGTGTCTTCTTTGCATATGTCGCAAATCATAATTTTGTTTTAGCATGCCTAAGATATGATACATGTAATTATTTTTTTTTCTTTTTCATTTGTCAATATGATTGAATATATAAAAACTTACTAAGATTTAATACTATGTACTCTATTAATATATAACCAAGAACTTGTGCTTTTAATATTTTCTTCATAATTATATGTTTGTCTTTCTTTTTCACTATGAATGTAATAAACTATTTGTACCCTTGTAGTTAGTTGGTTTCCTTTAACCATATATACACTGTCCTGAGTGAGTGAGCGAGTGAATGCATGATAGATTTAATATAAGCAATTCTAGTGATATCATTTGTCATATTAACATCTGTAATATATGTGTCATGTTTTAATATATGTGTTAAGGTAAATAACCTAGGTCATGAAGGACCGTCACTAAAGGTTTAAATCGGCTCGAGGAGTGAAGAAAAATAGCAGGATAAGCCTAAATACGACATCTTTCTTCCAGGAAGTTGAGACTTTTATTGATACGACACATAAATTTATATTGAGTTTATAAGTTTGATTTTTTTTTTCCTTGGCTAATTCATATGTGTGGTCGATCCTAGAGGACAGAGTTCAGATGCTGGATAGTTATCAGTCACCGGTCGGAATAACTTTACAAAGAATTAAATTTCACTTTTCTCATTTCCAGGTCTAGGTCTGGGCAACCCCATGATCGTGGTGCCTGGAGCTAGGTCTGGGTGGTATGAGGGAACATGTGTCTATTCCGAAGCATTCCAAAATTGATTAGTTGTTAATAACATTTAGAATGATTCATCTTTCAACGACTTTCCCGACCTTTTACTATATTTCCGGAATTATCCAGTAATCTGTTTCTCATTAAAATACCCTATCTCTTTTCTTTCTTCTTTACCTACCTCCTTCTTTTACCCTTCTACTTTCTTCTCTTTCTTTCCTATTTCTAAATGAAAGAAAACGGAGTCATGATTGAGAGTAGTCGCTATTGGCACGGTCAATAAGTTGTTTCGATGAGTTTTCTTCGGGAGTCCGATATGGAATAATTAACAATAACAAAAGGTTTATTGGAAGTTACTCTATTGGAAAATAATCTGGATTTCAATCAGTAAGTGATCTTTCGTAATCATCCTCGTTTAAAAAGAAAGTTAATATTTAGCGACTACTCCTCTTCTCTACACTGAATTTTCTTCGTTTACATATTTTGTTTTTTTTTTTTTTTGTTTTCTTTCATTATGAACTTACAGATGACTGATATTAGAAATAGACTAAGTGCTCAAACATTGTCTAACTTGTTGCTCATCAATGTGAATGGCCCACCGCTAGACAAGCTCAAAGTAGACGAGCTAGTTATTTCTTGGCTGAAGGATGGACATCATTCCACTGCGGATGATTTACCGCCAAAAAGTTACCAACAGGAAATAAATCTGATTTCAGATTTGTTTTAAGGTGGAAAATTACGAGTTACGGAAAATGTTTACTTGTATTACTAATGGCTTATTTGTGTTATTCAACTTTGTACCTAATTTTTAGTAACTCTCTTCTTTGCTTTAGGTAAACTACTTTGAATAAATATTCATAATAATTGCAATTATGCATATTTGTAACTTAAATTTAACGTGGAGTTTTAGTAATTACACAAATTACAATTATGAGCATGCTTTATAGAGATGCTCTCACAGAGGGTACCCGAGCACCTTTATACCCTATGAACAACTGATTTTTCAAGTCTTTTGTGAGAAAAATACTGTGAACTGAGAAACCATAACCTTTTCCATATTGTATTGGGGTATTTTCCTGCGAATAGAAGTTTCTTGTGGAATGCGTTCAGAAATTAACACTTGCAAGAATACTCTCTTAGTACAAGTATATTTTAAGCACACACTAATTTCCCCCCACTTTGAACTGTTTCGATTTCCTCACTGACAAACACTTTACCATTTTATATCGTAAAGGTCAGATCCACCGTTATTGTAACAGAGTGGTGCTTGAGCGATTGACTAGAAATTCAAACTCCGATTAGTGACAATTTCACAGTCTTGTTTTATTACAAGTGCAAACTCTTTAGTCAGTTCAGAAGAGGCCGTGGATCGTGTTCAGAGTTGATGACGATGGATTTTGGTGAGTTAGAGTAGGTCAAAGTGGATGAGAGTGGTTCATGGTTGGTGATGGGTCACGGTGGGTCAGAGTAGGTCAAGGTGAGTGGTGGGTCAGAGTGGGTCACCGTGCGTGGTGGGTCGTGGGTCAGAGTGGGTCATGGTGGGTCAGTGGGTTGTGGGTCACGGTGGGTCGTGGGTCAAGTTTTCATTGACCCACGCCAACTCTGACCAACACCATATTGAATTCCAGCAGTACCGATGGAGGGCTCCACGAACTTGTAAGTCATTTTCAACCAGGTGTCCGGATACTTTTGATCACATAGTATATATATATATATATATATATATATACAGATGGTGATCAGAAAAATGGAAGCACCTGCAGTTGGCAACACGTCAGATGTATGGGTTGGCAGTGGTGTCGTGGCGCCCACAGCGCCGGACCGCTGGTGGTGGTGTGCTAGGTCGGTCTCCATACTACGTCAGGCGCAGTGGAACAGCAGTGTCCAGTGGCGGCAGCAGACGGAGGTAGTGTAAAATGGGAGACCTCTCAGATTTTCAAAGAGGGGAAATTGTTGGTGCGCGGTTATGTGGAGTGAGTGTGACGGCAGTGGCTACTGTGTTAGGTGTATCGCGTGGGACAGTGTCGAAGGTGATGACGGCCTACACAACACACGGGAAAACCACATCGGGGAAGCGGAACAGTGGGCGGAAGAAAATCATGAGTGATAGGTCACGCCGGGTATTAAAGCGCATTGTCACACAGAACCGTCGTGCCACTGCGGAGCAAGTGACGGAGGAACTCAATCAGTACCTCCCTCACTCTGTTTCGACAATCACAGTCCGCCGCGAATTACATGACATGAACTTACGGGGTTGTGTTGCACGGGCCAAACCGCTCATCAGGGACCATAACGCTTTCGCATGCCGCAAATGGTGCCGCGACCATGCAACTTGGACCGTTGAGGACTTGAAACGTTTGATATGGTCGGATGAGTCATACTTCACCCTATTCTCAACCACGGGCCGTGTTTATGTGTGGAGAGCGCCCAAAGAAGCTTATGATCTGCAGTGTCTCCGCCCAACTGTGAAACATGGCGGCGGCTCGGTGATGCTGTGGGCCGCCATATCATGGTTTTCATTGGGTCCTGTGATCACACTTAGCGGGCGAATCACTGCCAACGATTATGTCGCAATTTTAGGAGACCACTTGCATCCTATGGTTCGGATGTTGTTTCCGGACAATGACGCCATCTTCCAGGATGATAGTGCACCCATTCACACAGCTAGCGTTGTTGCAGCGTGATTTGAGGAACATCGGGATGAAGTTCAACACCTTCCCTGGCCCCCCCCAATCCCCAGATCTCAACATAATTGAACATCTGTGGTCCGTCTTGGAAACACGACTCCGGCGACGATTTCCACCTCCATCCTCTCTCACAGAACTGGCCGATGCCCGGCACGAGGAATGGTGTAAAATTCCACTTGCTACCATTCACGACCTCTATGCCTCCATCCCACATCGCATCAAGGCTGTTCTGAAGGCGAAAGGTGGCCCGACACCATATTAATCTGGTAAGTTGCAATTTTATTCAGATGTTCCCATTTTTCTGATCACCATCTGGATATATATATATATATATATATATATATATATATATATATATATATATATATATATAGTAAAAATTAACATGTTAACGCATACGTCGTTGCTATCTTAGGGACCTGGGTGAAAAGAAACGTTAAAAAATAAACTAACGTTAATCGGAAATATCTCCTATTTTTACGATGATTAACAGGGATTACGATGATTACGAAGGAATCTCAGATAATTACGAAAATGAATTCGAACCAGAGTGCTATGAGTTATCTAAGTCTCTGAATCAGAATATTCATAGTTTCTTGAAATTTCTAAAAAAAAAATGCCGTTTTTTTAATGTGTAAACTTCAAACTATAAGTTTGTTTCTTGTATAAGAACAAGTAATCACGATTTATATACTACAATTTGTACTATGACATTACACCAATAGACGTTTACAAAATAATGCATATATAAAACACATTTCTTGATTGAACAAAAAAATTAAAACAAGAAATAGTATAATTGGGAAGCTGACATATCATTTGAACTCTGCAATTTTAAGTGTTACAGATTAACAATTTTCTTCTAAAAGATTACTCAAGTGTGATATTGGAACTGAACCGTTCCTCGGAAGTAATCTGATTCATGTCATCTAACACGTGTTCGCTTGCTTTAATAGTGCTACCAATGTCACTTTCAACTTCAGTACAGCTAGGTTTCTCAGTTGACTTCATCGAGGTTTCTGAAGATTCACAAAATGGTGAGGATACCTCACCTTCCTCTACGTCCTCTTCTACGTCTTCCGGTATCGTTGGTGTACTTAGCAAATGAGTTATTTCATCACGCTCATTCTCTATATCTGTCAAGCTTTCTTCCTCTTGTTCTTCCGACTGATGGTTGTTCTCAGAGCTCTGTTGAATATTAGGATGAAAATTATTTCTTCCCCAAGAATTGTCGGAGTTTTGGAATATTTCGGATTTCATATTCTTGTTTACGATTTCACTAGGTGAAATATAGCTAGGATATCTCGGTGATTCTTCCATATTTCTTTCAAAAGACATGTTAGGTGTGACATCATAGTTTGTCTCCTCGAAAACATCTAGCTTATTTGCATCTGCAAATTGCATTGGATATGGGTGCTGCTGATAAGGTAGCCCTGACATCCTCTGAAAAGGTACATCCATTGAATTATATCTGTTTGAAAAACAAGGTGCTTGCATATTGGTAAATGTCTGATCTCTTTGAAGTTCAGGGTACGAGTAATTATTTGTATCATTATTAGTATGATGCTGCCAATTTGACTTTTCTGAATCAAATGGTTGATCTTGTGATACCACATTGTTAGTGATATAGTTATGAGGAGATTTAGCTCTAATATATCTATAACATTCTTGTTGATTTTGAAGAAGCCACTCAGGAGACGGACAGTTTTTCATTTGCTTATGTGGAAGTCTGGGATCAAATTTCGAGTCAACACATTTTCTTTCCTGTATTTTATTTACAAACTGCGGAGGACTATTCATATACGGATAGGAAGAGCGAGTCTGATAGGTATAATCGTACGGAATATCTTGATATCCATTATAATCTTGTGCATTGTATCTTTGATGAGCTACAGACTGCTTTTGCTGATTGTAGTATGGCACCATTTGTTGGCCATTATAATAATTGTTCTCATTCTTTTTCTGGTTGCTCATACGATATGGAACGTTGGAATTCTCTATTGAATGAGCAAACTCTATATCCCTTTCAAGGAATGGACCCATATGCTGTTGAGGTAACTGAGGGAAACCTGTGTTATTTTCAAGCGGCCCTCTCTCACATTTACTCATTGATGGTGACATAGGATTAATTCCATAATCAGACAGATATTGTCCTTCCATAACACTCAACGGTTGCCGACAATATGCAGGATTCGCATTTTCATTGTTACCTCTCATTGGCACATTGTTTTGTGTAGAATAGTTGTTTGGGTATCTGCAAGACATGCCTTTAACATTTTGATTTTGCTTTTGGGATATACGGGTGCCATTTCCGAATTTCATTGTCCTGGTTTTGTCTTCCTTCCCAGACATGTTATTTCCATACTTTCTCTGATTCATGGGTGTATTCTTTTTGATATTTGGACTTCTGGAACGGGACAAGTCTTTTGTTATGTCGGATCGCTGTTGGCGATTTTCAGTAGCATATTTTGAAACAACTTGTCTCTCAACGCTGTTAGTGAGAGCGAGTTTACTTTTGTTTGTAAATGACGAAATTGGAGGTTTCTTTTCCAATCCTCGGTTGGAATTATTTTGCAACTTAAATGAACTAGTAGAGCGTTTGGTTTCTTGTAACTGAGATTGCTTACCTATCTTTTCCTCTTTGTGTAATTGTGTTTGTGATGGATGACTTTCTTTTTGGTTTGTTGAAAGCTGTTTAGGAGGAATATTTTGTGGGCTAGTCTTAACAGAATTCTTGTCAATTAGAGAATGAAAAGATGATGTAGACAATCGGCGTACTGGAGGATTAAAGCGGGACACAGATGAAGATCTTCTTGAAATATTCAAGGCATTATCTGTACCCTGTGAAGTCTTTAGTTTGTTGTCTTTCATCTGTGTTATACTTTGTTTTATCGACAAGTTTGTTCGTGATGGATACAGTGATTGTTTTAGAGAAGTTTTGCTAACACTGCGCACAGTTGGAGTCACCTTAGTGCTTTGAGCTCTTGTAGATGGCCCTAAAAGTCTTTTATCCAATGTTGTTGCTGACGGTGCTTCAAGTAGGTTTTCTTTGTCATCCTTTCTCAGTTCTTCCACTCTCTGATGCACTGCTTGTGTTGTAGTTCCTGAGTTGTGTTCGAAACTGCGAATACCTGATTTGACATTTAACATCGCTTCTCTATCTACTACACGGAATTTTGGTGGCACTGATTGGCCACGTGGTCTAATTCTGAACCGGTCATGGCCTATAGTAGACTTCGAAGATATGTTACATTTATCTCCTTCTGTAACTGGACTTGATGTTTCTGTTCTTCCTCCAATGTTAAGTTTTTGGTCTTTACATAATTCTAACTTTCTGTTAGATTCAAGATTTCCATTGTCACTGCCTCCAGAAAGCAGTCTGTTTTTATTGCGAATGCCTGCGCACACCTGTTTCTTTGGAAGAGTGTTTACTTTATTCGTGACTCTTTTAAAGGATGCTTTTGCTCCTCCTAATTTTTGAATTTTATCTTCATTGCGAAGCTTACTATTATCTGCGACATCTGAGTCTACTTTTACGGGCAACTTCCCTTGAGAGTTAGGAAGTATAGGTGTATTCATGTTTCTCAGGTTGGTAGTAGAAGAAGCTTTACCTTTGAATAACTTAGGTCGCGTATTGATGTTAGTCTTCAATCTTGTCTGTTTTGTGTTAGGTACCGCTTTAGACAAAATAAGATCGCTAGTTTGGCATGCAATATCACACAATATTTTATCGTCATTGGAAAACGAACTAGTTTCTGTAAAGTTCTGGATGGGCGTAGATACGGTTCGTTTGTTGTGTGAGTCATTGCCATTTTCAATATTGTCTGTTTTAATTGTTGAATGCTCTGACTTTGTTCCAGATACGACAGATACACCGTCAACCAATGTCTCAAGTTTTGTCTCAGACGTAATATGATAATCTCTCTCGTTATTTTGACTCTCGCATGTTGTAAGGCTTGACGTAATTTGGGGCATGATGTAAGTTTTAGTGTTTATTAACTGAGCTCCATATGATGGGCTATCACTTAGTTCTTCGGTTGTTTGTTGTGTGTCACTAGAAATAGCCATAGTCATGCTTCTTTCGCATCCAGTTTCATCACGACTAAAATTTTCTCTCTCTGACTTCTCGTTTTTTGCTATTGTATAAGAACGAACATATTTGCTCTGTAATTCTGTTGCATTTAAGTCACCATTGTTGCAAATCTGAAATACTTGATCATTAGACAAGGTCAAAGATGAACTGGAAACCTTGTCCTTATATTCTCCCAAGAACGAAAAAATGGAGCTTGAACTACTGTAAAATGATTCCTTGACGTTAGTTAGAAAGAGAAAACTGCTTTTAGATTCTATTTGTGTTATGGTTGACAATTTAGGCAAAGATGACGTTAGATTGTCTATCGCTTCTTGCCATTGCTTGCTGTCTCCTTTGCTAAATAGATTAGATGTTGATAACTCCTTAAACAACTGCTTTACCTGTATTGGTGCTCCTTCTGATTCCAGCTTTAAACGTTCAAAAAATTGCGTCATAGTAATTGCAGACATACCATTACATGCATGTAGTTCACGAATTTTGTCTAATAATGTTAAATGGTTCGGTTGTTCGGAAACGTTTGTTAATGGCAAACTTTGCTTAATAGCAGTTCTTTCTTGTTTAGCAAAGCTTTTATTTTCTTGACCTTTTGTTTCATCGTCTTCAAGGTTATTTGAATTTGACTGTATATCTTCTATCAAATCGGCAATTGAGTCCTTGGGCTGTGTGTTAATATTTTGTTTCAGTTCAAAAGAATTAAACAATTTTGGAAATAAACATCTCTCATTGACTGTTTTCTGGCTTTCATTAATAAAGTGCCTCCCGAAGATTTTATAATGTTCAGGTAGATAGGGAATTATTCCAGTTTCAACTCGCATTACTGTAAAATCTGTTGCTACTCCTTTCGGAATATCAGTTTCTTTTGTTGGATCCACCATATACGCTGAGAAGTCTGGACAACAAGAAATGCTATCATCAGTGTTAGTTACACTTTTACTTCCTGAAGAATGATAGCGGGGCCCATTCTTGCTAGAATTATCATTACCTGGTTGAACGGAGCGAATGCCATAAGATTCATGAAACATTTTGTCAACGTTTGACGCAGTAAATTCCAGCATTTGCTCACTGCTATTGTCATGTACTGTCTCTTCTTGGTCTTCAGCTTCTGATCGACCATTTTGTTTTTCGCGCAAAGACTCGCTGCTGTCTGACTTCACACATGAAGAAAATTCAGAATAAACTGTTTCTTGAACTTTGCCAACATCAGAGAATTGTTGTAACAGATTCTTTACTATATCTGTTGATTCATCTTCGTGCTTTTCGGTTTTAACATGAGACGAATCCTGTCGATCTTCACTCAGTGCATCATTTATGCCAAATATCTCCTTAGTATAATCAATAACTCTCACACTTTTTTCAATATCATTGATTTCTTCTTCTTCTTCATGAAATGCATCAGGTGTTTCAACACCAAAGCCACCCGAGTTTGTTGCTTGCATTTCTTCTGATTTAAATTTTAAACTATCACGATTGCTATCCGAATCTGCAAGGGGTTCTTCAGTGGTATCAAACACATAATGATGCTCATTGTTGTCAATATCATAATCTATGTCGTATGGATCTCCATCTGCAGTATCGAAACTGTTTTGGCTATCTATTTCACTAATGGCGTCTTCAAACTCGGCTTCGGATCCACCTAGCCTGAACTGTCTATTTGATGACAAACGAGTACGAATATTTGGGGAAACGGATGGAAATTTGAGCTGTGATGAAGACTCAGTTAATTCTGAGGCCTCCAAGAGTTCTCCAAATCTTTTGCGTCGATCAGAAACGCTATTTCTTTCATCAGATGTCGAAAATCGAGAAAATGTTTTTGTGTTTTCTTCTGAAGCTATATTCGGCGGATATCTTGGTATTTTATTTGAGTCATCAGGCCAGTGCTTCGTTCTTCGGTTAATAGATGCAGGTGATGATGTTGCTGTTAACTTATGGCTTTGAATCGATAGGTTTTCCTTACTGTTACTCCTTTCTGGACTTCGCTCTAAAACTCTCGTAGGAGACGAAGTATTTTGTTTAGTAGAGCAATTAGGAAGTCTTGTAGGAGAATGTTCTGTTGATTGGGAAGTCAATGTTGAAAATCTTGAAGGAGAGAGGTCATTAGATTTAGAATTCTTTGACATTCTCGCGGGAGACTGTTCATTCAATTTTGAGGCATTTGTTGAAGTTCTCGTACGAGAAGAGTTCTCACTCGTCTTTGAAGTTAAAAAATTTGTTCGATATTTGTCATTCGATTTAGAAGAATAAGCTGAGGGCCTTGTTGGAGATTTTTCACTTGATTTAGAAGCATAATCTGAGATTCTTGTAGGAGATTTCTCATTAGATTGAGAATAAGTCGAAAGCTTCGTAGGAGAATAGTCACTTGATTTTAAAGTGCGATTTGGATTTTTATTTGGAGAACTTTCTCTCGACTTAGAGATGTTTGTTATTCTGATGGGACTAATTTCTGCACGAAGCCTACTGCCTGTTTTCTGACCGGATAACCGGTCAATGCTCTTCTCTTGTGATTGATTATGATGAAGAGTATCTTTGATTCCTCGTTTGGTGATACTGCACTTCTGACTTGATAACAAACGCATCTTTTTTCTACGTGGTGACGTTCTCCGCATCTGGCCTTTTCTAACATGTTTCATCCAACTCTGTGAAAAAGTATCAAATTTTGCTCGATCTTTGGACCAACGGAGGACGACTGGCACAGATGGTTTCTTGCCGATTGGGAAAACATTGCTTATGGGAATAGTTTGAGAGAAAGATAATGCCTCGAACCTGGTTAATGCTAAGCTTGTCTGAAAAATAGGTGGACAATACACACCTTTTCTGGTGGCCGTCACCTCTAATGACTCTCGAGGAAGAGATGGTAGAAGAACACCAGGCAGGTATAATCCTTTCCTTTTTGGTGCTATCCACACAGGGTCTAACAGCAGCACAGAGGGTT
This sequence comes from Thermobia domestica, assembly GCF_964235325.1. Lineage (NCBI taxonomy): Eukaryota > Metazoa > Arthropoda > Insecta > Zygentoma > Lepismatidae > Thermobia > Thermobia domestica. Next base: position 296,893,366 of record NC_137454.1, read on the forward strand.
TAGATGACACATTTGATTCAGGTCCAGCAATATGATTTTCGTTTTTCGATTTTTCCGCCATTTTTGTTTATTAAAAACAACACTAACTAATATAGCAACTGAATTTTCTGAAAATGCTAAAAGAGTACATTATAATTTTCTTTTCAACGTTAATATCTTACCTTTAATAACAAGAATTTAAGTTAAACAGCCACATGTAAGTCCTTAAAGAAACAGATTCTGAAGAAAATATATTATATTGAAAAACACTTGATAAATTTTTGGAAGTCCCCACTATGCCATTTTAACAACAAAAGAAATTATCACCAGGATACTTACTATATTGACAGAAACAATTAATGTGAAGAATTTTATAATGCTTCTAGAAGACTTGGAAAGGAAATTCATTGTTGTACTAGATAAACCAATTTGTTTTGATGCTTTGACAGTTCATGATTATGATTTAGTTAGAGAGGTCTTGAAGTAGGTCTAACGTTATAGTTCTCGAAATAGAATTTCCAAACACTAGCTCACTATGAAAAGTGAAAAAAATGTACGTATGGATGTAACAATTTAATACGGGTAGTCTAAACATTAGTCAAACATATTTCGAAATTTCGAAATTCGATTAGCGAAGTATACATCAATCGCTACTAACGACTTCGCACTTGCCTCCTTGAACAACAATACACTCCTTTGGACCGTATTCCAAGATGTTGAAAGAGATAATATAATTCTTTTTGTTTTTATTATTTTTTTTTAAAGTATACCTAAGTTCCTGGTAATCTTTAATTTTGGAAACATGTAAAAATCACAGGTCTAAGCCAGGTGAATAAGCAGAATAGTCTTGATAACCAATATGTTTCCAAGAAACTATTTTATTTAAGTCTTACTTTTGGATTACTTTGAAATCAAAGACATAAATTTCGTTAGGCCCACCTGGTTTTCACGGCAATAAAACACAAAAAAATCATTACAATAATGACTAGAGTAGAGTATAATGCAGTAGAGTCAGGTGGGGTAGGGTAGGTTCAGAGATGGAGTGGGTCAGTGGGTCATGTGGTCAAGATATGTGAGTGGGTCAGTGGGCCGTGGATCAACAGGACGAAACCCACTGCGAAACACCACCTACCGTGATTCACACTGGCCCTCTGACCCACAGAACTACTCTGATCCTCAGACCTACTCTGCTCAGTGCATCGTAGACAGTGGGTGATATAAATAAAAAGGAGAAGTTACTCATTATTCCCAATTTTGTAGTAGTTACTCGCATTGGTATCAATAAAAGAGAATTGAGCACTACTCGTCTCGGCTGACCTCGGAGGAGCCCCGCCCTTTTGAAGCAATCACCTCTATTCTCGAGCCGAGTAACTACTCCGCGTTTGATATCAATAAAAATCAAAGACTTCTCTGTAATGTTAGTAACTTCTCCAAATTTGTGGAGCAAGCTAAATAGGTGACTTCGTGCGAACTATGGCACAGTGTATGATTGTTTTGCTACGTAGAAAAACTTATAAACTGCATAGAAATGTTGCAAATGGAGATTACAAAAACAAAAAAAAAAAAAACATTGTAGGTTCATGAAAGAAAATGTAGAGTGGTTAGCACAACATTTTAAAAAGAGAATCAACTTAAATTTGGGGTGGTGTACTACGTAATGAAAAGATGTGGGTTTTCTTGCGTTACGTGAGTAATCCGGGATTCCAGGTCGGAATGTCAGGGGATTCTGGTGTGGCTCAAAATACTGTGTCTGACTACTACAAGTGTAATGGATGAGATTATTGCGAAATCTGAAAATTGATTGTTTCCGGAAGTGTACGTAATATGCAAACAGCAAAGGCAGAGTGGCAAGAACAATATACATTTCCGAGTGCTATCGGAGCACTTGACTATACACACGTGGCAATAAAGAAACCTTATTTTGGAGACGAATACACTAATAGGAAGAGCTCATTCGTGGCTAAGCGGTTAGCGCACATTCCTTTGGCATGAGAGACAAGCGTTCGATTCCCGGCGGGAGCTCATGTGGTTCGGATTCCACAGTGGGTCCCGTCTCATATAGCCTCGCTACTGAAAAGGACGTTAAACTCAAAATCAACTCAACTCAACGTTGATTGGAAAGGTGTATACATGAGAACGTATTTTTTTTATGCCAAGGCGAGAGGGGACACGTATGGTGTGGAAAACGCAATCGGATAGACGTGCTTTATGATGTGACTGGCTAGACTTTTTTAAAAAAAGGAAACAAAGGGGCCAAGTTACAGGTTTTTTCCTTTACGTTGGCCTACTTTACCTTGATTTGAGAATTCCAAACTTCATCCTATTTTCCACTGAAATATACAGATGGTGATCAGAAAAATGGAAACACCTATAGTTGGCAACACGTCAGATGTATGGATTGGCAGTGGTGTTGGCGCCCACAGCGCCGGACCGCTGGTGATGGTGTGTTAGGTCGGTTTCCATACTACGTCAGGCGCAGTGGAACAGCAGTGTCCAGTGGCTGCAGCAGACGGAGGTAGTGTAAAATGGGAGACCTCTCAGATTTTCAAACAGGGCAAATTGTTGGTGCGCGGTTATGTGGAGTGAGTGTGACGGCAGTGGCTACTGTGTTAGGTGTGTCGCGTGGGACAGTGTCGAAGGTGATGACGGCCTACACAACACACGGAAAAACCACATCGAGGAAGCGGAACAGCGGGCGGAAGAAAATCATGAGTGATAGGTCACGCCGGGTGTTAAAGCGCAACATCACGCAGAACCGTCGTACCACTGCACCTCCCCCACCCTGTTTCGACAATCACAGTCCGCCGCGAATTACATGATATGAACTTACGGGGTCGTATTGCACGGGCCAAACCGCTCATCAGGGACCATAACGCTTTCGCACGCCGCAAATGGTGCCGCGACCATGCAACTTGGACCGTTGAGGACTGGAAACGTGTGATATGGTCGGATGAGTCATCCTTCACCCTATTCTCAACCACGGGCCGTGTTTATGTGTGGAGAATGCCCAAAGAAGCTTATGATCTGCAGTGTCTCCGCCCAACTGTGAAACATGGCGGCGGCTCGGTGATGCTGTGGGCCGCCATATCATGGTTTTCATTGGGTCCTGTGGTCACACTTAGCGGACGAATCACTGCCAACGATTATGTCGCAATTTTAGGAGACCACTTGCATCCTATGGTTCGGATGTTGTTTCCGGATAATGACGCCATCTTCCAGGATGATAATGCACCCATTCTCACAACTGGCGTTGTTGCAGCGTGGTTTGAGGAACATCGGGATGAAGTTCAACACCTCCCCTGCCCTGCCCAATCCCCAGATCTCAACATAATTGAACATCTGTTGTCCGTCTTGGAAACACGACTCCGGCGACGATTTCCACCTCCATCCTCTCTCACAGAAATGGCCGATGCCCTGCACGAGGAATGGTGTAAAATTCAACTTGCTACCTTTCACGACCTCTATGCCTCCATCCCACGTCGCATCAAGGCTGTTCTGAAGGCGAAAGGTGGCCCGACACCATATTAATCTGGTAAGTTGCAATTTCGTTCAGGTGTTTCCATTTTACCCTGGTTACCCTAGCAGACATCTGCTACCTTAAATACAAAATGTTAACAGGGTTGCCAGCAACATATGAAATTTCATACCATACATTGCTCAGTTTCATACCATACATACATAATAATCTACATCGATCCAACTATAATTTATACCCACCTAGAATCTAGAACGGTACTACAAAAGACCGAAAATACGAGGTGTTTTAAAAAATAATTTTTCAATTTCAAGTCCAGCTCCCATACCAATTAAGACACAAAAACCGGAAGTGACCTTATAAAAATCGAAATCCAAGTTATGCAATAATGATCTACATCGATCCAACTATATATTATACCCATCTAGAATCTAGGGACGGTACTACAACATACCGAAAATACGAGGTGTTTTAAAGAATAATTTTTAACTTTCAAGTCCAGCTCCCATACCAATCAAGCCATAAAAACGGGAAGTGACCTTACAGAAATCGAAATCCACGTTATGCAATATTGAACTACATCGATCCAACTATAATTTATACCCACCTAGAATCTAGGGACGGTACTACAACAGACCGAAAATACGAGGTGTTTTAAAAATAATTTTTCAATTTCATGTCCAATGAAGACACAAAAAACCGGAAGTGACCTTATAAAGATCGAAATCCAAGTTATGCAATAATAATCTACATCGATCCAACTATACATTATACCCATCTAGAATCTAGGGACGGTACTACAACAGACCGAAAATAAGAGGTGTTTTAAAAATAATTTTTCAATTTCAAGTCCAATGAAGACACAAAAAACCGGAAGTGACCTTATAAAAATCGAAATACAAGTTATGCAATAATAATCTACATCGATTCAGCTATACTTTATGCCCACCTAGAATCTAGGGACGGTACTAAAACAGACCGAAAATACGAGGTGTTTTAAAGAATAATTTTTAACTTTCAAGTCCAGCTCCCATACCAATCAAGACATAAAAACCGGAAGTGACCTTATAAAAATCGAAATCCAAGGTATGCAATAATGATCTACATCGATCCAACTATATATTATACCCATCTAGAATCTAGGGACGGTACCACAACAGACCGAAAATACGAGGTGTTTTAAAAATAATTTTTCAATTTCTTGTCCAATGAAGACAAAAAACCGGAAATGACCTTATAAAAATCGAAATCCAAGTTATGCAATAATAATCTACATCGACCCAACTATAATTTAAACCCACCTAGAATCTAGGGACGGTACTACAACAGACCGAAAATACGAGGTGTTTTAAAAAAATAATTTTTCAAATTCAAGTCCAGCTCCCATACCAATGAAGACACAAAAAACCGGAAGTGACCTTATAAAAATCGAAATCCAAGTTATGCAATAATAATCTACATCAATTCAACTATAATTTATACCCACCTAGAATCTAGGGACGGTACCACAACAGACCGAAAATACGAGGTGTTTTAAAAATAATTTTTCAATTTCTTGTCCAATGAAGACACAAAAAACCGGAAGTGACCTTATAAAAATCGAAATTCAAGTTATGCAATAATAATCTACATCGATCCAACTATAATTTAAACCCACCTAGAATCTAGGGACGGTACTACAACAGACCGAAAATACGAGGTGTTTTAAAAAAATAATTTTTCAAATTCAAGTCCAGCTCCCATACCAATGAAGACACAAAAACCGGAAGTGACCTTATAAAAATCGAAATACAAATTATGCAATAATGACCTACATCGATCCAACTATAATTTATACCCACCTAGAATCTAGGGACGGTACTACAACAGACCGAAAATACGAGGTGTTTTAAAAATAATTTTTCAATTTCATGTCCAATGAAGACAAAAAACCGGAAGTGACCTTATAAAAATCGAAATCCAAGTTATGCAATAATAATCTACATCGACCCAACTATAATTTAAACCCACCTAGAATCTAGGGACGGTACTACAACAGACCGAAAATACGAGGTGTTTTAAAAAAATAATTTTTCAAATTCAAGTCCAGCTCCCATACCAATGAAGACACAAAAACCGGAAGTGACCTTATAAAAATCGAAATACAAGTTATGCAATAATGACCTACATCAATCCAACTATAATTTATACCCACCTAGAATCTAGGGACGGTACTACAACAGACCGAAAATACGAGGTGTTTTAAAAAATAATTTTGCACTTTCAAGTCCAGCCCCCATTCCAATTAAAACACAAAGAGCGGAAGTGACCTTACAGAAATCGAAATCCAAGTTATGCAATAATCATCTACATCGATCCAACTATAATTAATGAGTAACAAGTTTCTGCCTTTTTCCATTTGTTTTTATATTTTTCTTAGAAAACTGCCAATGCAAAACATAAATCACACAAAAAAGTAACTTTACTTCTCAAAAAGTAACTTTTAGTGACAAATTTGGAAAAAAAGTAACTTTTAGTGACCAAGTTGGAAAAAAGTAAATTTTAGTTTAAAAAAAAAAGAGGCTCGCTATGAGCCCTGATCCACTCAATGAATTTACGTGAATAAAAATATAGTTTACAAAAATTAAGCTAGCGCCAAATGCGTTCCTGCATAACATTAGACTCTCTTAATTCAACCGATCTCTTCATTTCTAAACACGTTTTGACTACACCCTTCTAACGTCCGTCCGTTGATACACCACTTGCAGAGCAGGCTCGAAACCAGCTTCACATCTTTGGTGGGCCATGAATATGTTAGGAGGGTCCAAGTCATTAAAAATTGTCTTACAAATATCTAAATTGTGCATTTTGTATTGCGGTCTGGATGGGACATGAAAAATTTAGGGAGGGCCAGGCCCTCCCTAGCCCCCTCTGATTGCGATCTGTTGCAGAGTAGCACTTACCAACTGAATCTGGTATAGGCTTATTACTATATTGTCACATTTTTCCTTATTGAGGAGGAGGTAGGTGAGTGACCCCTCAAGACGTTGCCAATTTCAGTCATCTGCATATGTCCATCAATCCCTTTTCTCGGAAACGACCGCGGAGCCCAGAAGGGTAGATATCAGCGGTCTGTTTTGTCAATTGTTTCAATCGAAACACTGCCCGAAACAATGAGGTCATGTGGTTCTCGAAGCCGTACAGGAGAACGAGGTCGCTTCGTATTTTGAAATGAAATAAATAAATAAGAATATTGCCTTCTTTTCTAAATGCTAAACCTTTTTTAACTTGATGTAATAAATAAGATATGTGATACTGATTGATACAATTGGATTTGGAGGAGCATTCCTTTTCCATCCTGGGGTGTGTGTAAAGAAATTTGGAGGGGTGTTAGGGGGGGTGTTGGGGGGTGTAGATTACTACCTGCAACCTGTTATATCCGCATCTGCAAATAGCGGTTATACTTCATCTGTGTTCCTGAGTCTTTTGGGGAAAAAATAGGGAAGGGAAACATTTGGGAGGGAAAAAATAAACATTTTCTCTGGAGACCGACTGGTTATGATTTACAACATGCTGTTTGGAACAATGTATTTATTCATATGTTTCGTATTTTGTGAATCTGTCGGCAAATCGAACAAAATGTTCTTTTTTTTGTGTCCTGTACGTTTGTTTGAAGCGGTAAAACCTCCAAACTTCTAGATAGTGAAAGACTTGGGCCACAAAAAGTCAACAGAAAGATGCGGGAGAAAATATTTATAAGCTTGTCTAAGTAGCGGCCTAGCTGATTTAAAAGAAAATGAAATTAAATATTTAAGTTTTACGTTCCTCGATTATGCCAACTAGGCTAAAGAAGACGGTGTTAATGAGGAATGAAAGATATCGTGGAATGAAGAAAGTGGGAGGAAACGGGAGAACACCAAGAAAATCACGCACACAGTGTTTGTCCACCACAAAGTTCACTTGGCACGAGCTGGGATCGATCCAAGGACCCCATGCACCAGAGGTGAACGCTCTGCCACTGAACCACTGCGGTCCACCTAGGTGATTCGTCCAAAGGACATGCCTATAATATTTTTGTGGTAATAATACGTTGCGTTTGCCACGAACATTAAAATATTCGTGGAATGAGTGAGCAAATTTTTTTCAGGACTAAGGATGTAAGAATATCTAGAATAATATGGGGAAAAATATTCTTTATGACACAAAAGGACACTAGAAGTGTATTTCATTTCAGTTTCCCAAATTTTGCCCCGAAATAGTGGGTGCCCTAAGTGACTATCCCCAGTTTTTTCGAGGGAGATACCATTGAAGTTATAAATTAAGTGAAGATCAAAAGCATCACAAATTATAGTTCTGAAATTAGAAGGTAATTTCCAATTGTCTTACGCAAAGAAATCTAGTCTAACAGATTTGTCATAATCTAGACCTATCAGCCTTTTGAATGCTTCTCGATGAAATTTCAATCAGTGCGTGTTGTGGAAGTAGGGAGGGGAGCGCAGAACAACAGTCCACATGACATTAGGTCTCTTTAAACAAACGTTCTTTTATTGAAAGTGTGTTCTGCTATCTAAGCTATTAGGATAAGGGAGAGGGAACAGTTAGGAACAGAAAAGGTGCTATAATTTTCATTGTGGATGGATTTTAAATTTCTGCGCTTTCGCCATCTATGGCCATTTAGCCCGTCACGTTTGAGGGATGACATGCCTCAACGAGCACAGTCTCCGGGGAAAGGGAAGGAAGAAAGGGTTGGGGAAGGAAGGAAGGAAGCGGCCTGGGACCTATATATTAGGTACAACACCGGCATTGGGCTGCTGTAAATGAGAAAAACCTAATTCAGGATGATTGGCCTAAAAAAGCTTCTTACACATTTTCGACCGAGTGCACCAAGCGGGAAGCAAACCCGGAACCGCTAGCACCGAAGAGAATTTTCATTGTGTAATACTATACTGTTTTCAATCATTACGCAGGAAATTAAGCTGATCCGAGGTCTACCAGCTTCTGGTAGAGATGCCAAGGAATGCACTTTCCCTGGGAATGTACTTTATGTCTTAGAGCAATTAATTTGGTGGGTCCTATAAACGTATGACCCCATGAATACCATCACCCTCCTCCGAAATATAAACCCGGAACCTTGTGAACGAAGTCCTTGCCATTTAGACTTCACGACTACCGAGATTGGCAGTCAACTAGTTTTTAGTATTCAGATACAAGCAAACCACTTCATATTTTTACATGATGTTATAATAATAATAATAATAATAATAATAATAATAATAATAATAATAATAATAATAATAATAATAATAATAATAATAATAATAATAATAATAATAATAATGTGTTGTTGTAGTATCATTGATAATAATTATTGTCTACGTAGGATACTTGAAGAGAGTATTTAGAACTACACACAGGAACTGGCTCGATTTGGCTCGTTTTGGCTCGACTCGACTCGAAACAAAGTCGATTTGGAGGAAAGTTTTCGAGTCGAGCTGAAATAAGTATGTTTCGAGTCGAGTCGAGTTTCAAAGAAAACTCGCTCGAACTCGCTCGTACCCATCCCTAGTATTTTTTCAACTTTGTACCTAATTTTTAATAAGTCTCTTCTTTCCTTTTCATAAACTAGAAGGTAAACTACTTTGAATAAATATTCATAATAATTGCAATTATGCATATTTGTAACTTAAATTTAACGTGATGTTTTAGTGATTACACAAATTACAATTATGAGCTCTGGAGATGCTCTTACAGACAGTACCCGAGCACCTTTATATGCTATGGAAAACTGATTTTTCAAGTCTTTTGGAGAAAAATACCGTGAACTGAGAAATCATAACCTTTTCCATATTGTGCAGAAATATTTTTCTGCGAATAATAGTTTCTTTCGCAATGCATTTAGAAATTAACACTCGCAAGAATACTATCTTAGTACAAGTATATGTTAGGCACACACTAATTTCCCTTACAAACACTTTACCATTTTATATCGTAAAGGTCAGATCCACCTTTATTGTAACAGAGTGGTGCTTGAGCGATTGACCGTAAAAATTCAAACTCCGATTAGTGACAATTTCAGTCTTCTTTTGTTACAAGTGTAAACTCTTTAGTCAGTAGAAGGGCCGTGGATTATACTGTATGTAAAAGTTGATGACGAGATTTTGGTGAGTCAGAGTAGGTCACAGTGGATGAGAGTGGTTGATGGCGGGTCAGAGTGGGTCACGATGGGTGATGGTTTAGTGGGTCGTGAGTCAAGTTTTCATTGACCCACGCCAACTCTGTAAGTGGAATCTCTGTAGATCATTACTGCATAATTTGGATTTCCATTTCTATAAGGTCACTTCCAGTGTTTGTGTCTTAATTGGTATGGGAGCAGGACCTAAAAGTACAAAATTATTTTTTAAAACACCTCGTATTTTCGGCTTTTTGTAGTACCGTCCCTAGATTCTAAGTGGGTATAAATTATAGTGGGGTCGATGTAGATCATTATTGCATAACTTTGATTTCGATTTCTATAAGGTCACTTCCGGTTTTTGTGTCCTAATTGGTATGGGAGCTGGACCTAAAGTACAAAATTATTTTTTAAAACACCTCGTATTTTCGGTCTTTTGTAGTATCGTCCCTAGATTCTAGGTAGGTATAAATTATAGTGGGATTGATTTTGATCATTATCGCATAACTTAGATTTCGTTCTCTATAAGGTCACTTCAAGTTTTTTTGTCTTTATTGGTATGGGAGCTGGACCTAAAAGTACAAAATTATTTTTAAAACACCTCGTATTTTTAGTCTTTTGTTGTACCGTCCCTAGATTCTAAGTGGGTGTCAATTACAGCGGGATCGATGTAGATCATTATTGCATAACTTTGATTTCGATTTCTATAAGGTCACTTCTAGTTTTTGTGTCCTAATTGATATGGGAGCTGGACCTAAAAGTACAAAATTATTTTTAAAACACCTCGTATTTTTAGTCTTTTCTTGTACCGTCCCTAGATTCTAAGTGGGTGTCAATTGCAACGGGATCGATGTAGATCATTATTGCATAACTTTGATTTCGATTTCTATAAGGTCACTTCCGGTTTTTGTGTCCTAATTGGTATGGGAGCTGGACCTAAAGTACAAAATTATTTTTTAAAACACCTCGTATTTTCGGTCTTTTGTAGTATCGTCCCTAGATTCTAGGTAGGTATAAATTATAGTGGGATTGATTTTGATCATTATCGCATAACTTTGATTTCGATTTCTATAAGGTCACTTCCGGTTTTTGTGTCCTAATTGGTATGGGAGCTGGACCTAAAAGTACAAAATTATTTTTAAAACACCTCGTATTTTTAGTCTTTTGTTGTACCGTCACTAGATTCTAGGTGGGTATAAATTATAGCGGGATCGATGTAGATCATTATTGCATAACTTTGATTTCGATTTCTATAAGGTCACTTCCGGTTTTTGTGTCCTAATTGGTATGGGAGCTGGACCTAAAAGTACAAAATTATTTTTAAAACACCTCGTATTTTTAGTCTTTTGTTGTACCGTCCCTAGATTCTAAGTGGGTGTCAATTGCAACGGGATCGATGTAGATCATTATTGCATAACTTTGATTTCGATTTCTCTAAGGTCACTTCCGGTTTTTGTGTCCTAATTGGTATGGGAGCTGGACCTAAAGGTACAAAATTATTTTTTAAAACACCTCGTATTTTCGGTCTTTTGTAGTACCGTCCCTAGATTCTGAGTGGGTGTCAATTGGAGCGGGATCGTTGTAGATCATTATTGCATAGCTTTGATTTCGATTTCTATAAGGTCAGTTCCGGTTTTTGTGTCCTAATTGGTATGGGAGCTGGACCTAAAAGTACAAAGTTTTTTCTTAAACACCTCGTATTTTCGGTCTGTTGTAGTACCGTCCCTAGATTCTAGGTGGGTATAAAATATAGTGGGATCGATGTAGATCATTGTTGCATAACCTTGATTTCGATTTCTCGAATAAAGTGTAGAACTCCGTATGGTATTAAATTTCAGATGTTGCTGGCAACCCTGTTAATAATTTGTATTTCACGTAGCAGATGTCTGCTAGGGTAACCGGGGTTCCATTTTTCTGATCACCATCTGTATCTGTAATTCAGAAAGGAAATAATTATGTATGATAATTAAATTGAAATTCATCGTAATATGGCCCATGACAAACACTTTACCATTTTATATTGTAAGGGTCAGATCTACCAGTATTGTAACAGAGCGATTGACAGTAGAAATTCAAACTCCGAGTAGTGACAATTTCACAGCCTTCGTAAGGTTCCCATATTTTTTACCAATAGAAAACATTGTTTATTGTTATTAATTTATACATGGTTCGAAAGCTTACACTGTTGTCTATTTTTCAACATAGTCTCCATTATTCCAGGTCGCTCAGTGTTCGCTTGGCAGCCGTCAGAGATGGAAGTGTTGATCGCCGCTCCCGCCAAGTGCGAGGTTCGAGCAGTAATCCGGTTTCTCCACGCAAGGAAGTTACCGCCCGTAGAGATTCATCGGCAGCTGACTGAGGCTTATGTTGAAGAATGCATGTCCGTGCAGCACGTCCGCAAATGATGCAGGGCTTTTGCTGAGGGTCGCACCGAAGTTCACGATGAACGAAGTGGAAGACCGCCGGTGTCGGATGCGATTGTACAGAAGATCAACAGTGAGCTGCTCAAAGATCAGAGGGTCACTGTCCGTGAACTTGTCCTTCCTTCTTCCCCAAGCTAAAGGAACACTTACAGTGTTGCCAACGGCAGCGGTTTCCCGCTAAATCTGGTGGTTTTACGATCGTGTCTAGCGGTAAAAATTGGCTGGCAGCGGTGCAGCGGGAAACCTAGCTTTTTAAAAAAATATTTCCAACGTATTTAAAAACATGCTACTTTTTGATAAAATGTCTTACTGTTGTATTTTTCTTATCTATGTATTGAACGAGTGCATTGCAGATGCTTGCAAATTATTTGTGTATTATAGAAGTGGTATGTGGCAATGTTGCTCTCGGGACGTAGTATGTAGCAACGTTCTCTTTTTTCGAAATCAACGGGACAATCCCGTTTAATCGACACGTATGTTCGTCCCTTTCGTTCATTCACTGGATATGATCGTTCCGAATTAAGCATCCGAGACGGCCTAATTTTGTTCGAATGAGGATTCTGTTCCCGCTACCACTTCCCGTCAATTAATAGTTGTTAGTTGATAGTTCTGTGGTCGGTCGTTTCTTTTTCCGGTTTATGCGGACTTGTGCTACTTTTAGTGTTTCTTCACTACAATTGTCATTGTGTGGTGTAACAATGGGACGAACAAGAGCAGGTTATTCTCAAAAATTTAGAAAAGACTGGCTAATTGATCCAAATTTGAAAAACTGGCTGTTGGAAGTTGAGGAAGATCGTACGATAGCTCGGTGCAAATACTGCAAGTGCAATTTGAAAGCAAAATTTTGTGATCTTATAGCACATAGCAAAACTAAAAAACATGTAAGTGCAGCTGAACCTTTTAGTTCAAATAGACAAAAGAAAATAGAATTCCCGGTGACAAAAGTTTCTTTTGATACTGCTCGAGTCGAGGCAGGGTTAGCTTTATTTACCGCGTGTCATTGTTCTATTAGAAGCATTGACCATCTTAGTGAATTGTGCAAACGCTATTTCCAAGTGAAAGAGGTACACTTACATCGTAGTAAGTGTAGTGCTATGATCAAGAATATTTTATCTCCATACTTTAAGGAGAGCCTTCGGAAAGACATTGGTGACAGTGACTATAGCATTCTTCTTGATGAATCAACAGATATTGGTGTAGTCAAACAGCTAGGATTATGTATCATTTACTATTCTGATGCACGCTCTACTGTCGTGTCTACTTATTTAGGAATGTACGAGTTACAATCGGCTGATGCTAATTCAATTGTGAAGGTATTAAAAGTAGCTTTGAAAGATTTTGGGCTTGATTTGAAGAAACTACGCGGTTTAGGGACTGATAACGCTAATGTCATGGTGGGAGTTAACAATGGTGTGTACCAAATTCTGAAAAAAGAAATCAATCATCTCGTGTTAGTTCGTTGTGTTTGTCATTCTGTGCAACTAGCTGTGTCCACGGCGGCCTCCGAATCACTCCCTCGAAATTTGGAATTTATGATTTCCGAAACTTATAATTGGTTTGCTCGATCACCTCTTCGGCAACAGGTGTACACAGAACTGTACAGAGCTATAAATGAAGGGTCTAATCCACTTAAAATTGTACATGTGTCCCATACTAGGTGGTTATCAATAGAGATAGCAGTGAAACGGATTCTTTCGCAATGGCTGGAGTTAAAAACGCATTTTCAAATAGTGCGGAACAGTGAAAAGTGCTACACATCTGAATTGCTTTTCCAAATGTACAGTGATCCGAATAATGAAGTGTATTTTTTATTTTTGAATCCTATCTTAGCAGAAACCCAACACGTAAATCAATCTTTTCAATCGAACTCTGTTGACCCAAGTAAGCTACTGCAAGATCTTGTCTTGCTTATTGAAGGACTGGCAAAAAGAATAGTTGTACCAAATAGTCCAGTTAATTTGTTAACTGAGAATATTAAAAACTATGTGAGTTCCAAACCTTATCTGGGTTATGATGTTGAGAAAAGAATAGGAGAACTAAAAACGGCTGGTGAACTTACGATTGAAAATGAAAACACAATTAGGGAAAGATGTGCGAATTTTATTGTGAAGCTGGTATCACAGCTTCAACAGCGTTTACCTGCAAATGTTGAAATATTGAAAAATATTTCAATGTTCGCACCAGAAAACTGTTTGAAGGTGTTAAAGGATCCGATTATTCCTTTGGCGGAACTCATGGGCTTTCCTAAGGAAACCATAACAAAAATTGACTTTCAATGGCAAAAACTCACGTTAGTTGAGTGGAAAAGAACGGAAAATTCTACAGCGTTTTGGAGTGAAGTTCAAAAATATAAAGATGCAGCCGGAGAAAACCCTTTTCATGAACTTTCTAATCTCGCTTTGTGTCTCCTTGTTTTACCATGGTCAAATGCAGAGATAGAGAGAGCTTTTAGCCAGCTTAATCTCGTGAAGACGAAACATCGAAATCGAATGGGAAGAGAGATGGTTGACGCTATTCTTACTACTCGTGCAGGGTTGAGACGACTCGGGAATTGCTGCCATGATTTCGATTTACCTATTTCTATATTACAAAAAATTAATACTATGACAAGAGCAACGTACTCCAATCTACAAGTTGAAGACGAAGAATCGGAGGATGAATTAGCCCCATTAATGAATTAGTGGTAAGTACTTCTGTGCTTTAATTTTTTAGTGCATACATTATGATTAATTAAAATATGCAGCTTTTTCAGGTGTAGCGGGATTTTTAGCTATATTTGTAGATCGCGATATTTTTTGGTGGAATTCTGGCGGTTTTGGTTTTCAATTTAGCGGAATTTTGTGCAAACTCGTTGGCAACACTGAACACTTAGGTGGCAAACGCTCCACGAGCGACGACGAAGTCCGAGCAGAGGTCACTTCCTCAACGGATTGGCGGGAGACTTCTTCGACTTAGGAATACAAAAGCTGGAGCACCGTCTTCAAAAGTGTGTTGAAAACAATGGAGACTATGTTGAAAAATAGACAACAGTGTAAGCTTTCGAACGATGTATAAATTAATAACAATAAATAGTCTTTTCTATTGGTAAAAAAAATTGGGAACCTTACTTTTGGTACAACCTCACACACACACACACACACACACATATATATATATATATATATATATATATATATATATATATATATATATATATATATATATATATATATATATATATATAGGGTGTTAATGAAGTATACCGACAAACGTTAAGATATGATTCTTCACATCAAAATAAGAGACGAAGTGCATATGGACCTATGGCGAAAATTGCATAGTTTCAGAGCTAGGGCCACAGAACACTATTCTACAAGTCAATATATATATATATACCTTTCGGTTCCTCGCCTTTGGCGCGGGGGACACTGGTTCGATTCCCGGCGGGAGCTCATGTGGTTCGGATTCCACGTTAATCAGTAGGTCCACGTCTCATATAGCCTCGCTGCTGAACGGGACGTTAAACTCAAAATCAACTCAACTCAACTTTCGGTTCCTCGTCTGGAAAACCATAGATTAGATCTACCAATCCATCAGATAATTACATCGATTCTTTGCAGATGACGTTTAAGTTACTAGAGAAATTCATGAAATACATTTTTCTTCTGCTTGTCACAGATTGTTTATTTATTCATGTACTGTAAAAACTGTACGTAAGACAATACACTGTTAACTATCTTGTTCAAACGGTAATACATACGGTATATCCAAACAGTGACGCTCATACCACTTGAAACTTCTTCTATACTCGTGTGTTACTTTAGAATTTTAATCAGAAAACACTACATTATTCGCCAATAGCATACTTTAAAAAATAAATGTGAATATTATTCAGTAGGTATAGTTTTTAACTGGGACTGAAGCCAGGGGCGACAACTTGAAGGATGCCACAGTGCTCGAGAACTCCTTCCCCTCAACAAAAAGAGAAAATAAAAAGAAGGGAAGAAAAAGAGCGGAGATTCCAATATTTTGCCACATTTCTTAAATAATACTAGGGACCAATATTTTCGTAGAGTGAAGAGGGAGGGAGGTTATAAGGTTTGACATACTTTATTAGAGATGAAAACACGTACAATTCCGGATTTGTGGCGCTGAGGATTTTGAATGAGACAAATTGAATGAGCATTTTTACGTGCTATTACCACCTAAAAATTTTCACACTTCTTATATCACAAACACTCGGTGTTCAGAAGGCGTGACGAGAACTTAAATCGGGAGACTCTAGAACCTTCCTAGTTAAGCAGACATACTCTCATTGTAGAATACACATTTTTCACTGGGGAAAAAAAAGAGAGAAATCTTCATTTTTATTAAAAAAATATCTGAAATTGCATTTTCAGAGGGGTCAATTTTAAAAAATTTCCGAACCGGAGGCAACTTTCTGATTCCCCCGGTAAACAGTGGTGCTATTCAGCCGGTTCGCACCGGTTCGCTAGAACCCGTTGTTAAAATATTTTCAGTTCGCAGAACCGTTTGTTATACCCAGACATATCAGTAAATTTTACACAGTTCTATCTTTATTTTTACAAATTCTTACAATTGCAAGATTAAACATATGATCTCTCATGTCAGAACAAGGTATAAACGTTTATTTCTTAATCTCAACTGCTCAGATATCAAGAATGAGAACTGGGATCACATGGGTGTAGTGGTGAGGGCTATTTATATTTGAAACATATATACCATTATCAACAATTGTTGATCCATTGCTGGATTAAGGTCTTTCCAATACTTTTGACAACCATCTATCTTGGATAATTCGTTTTCAAGTTACTTACAGTACTATCTAATTTCGTCACACACCCGGGAGAGAGAGAGAGAGAGAGAGAGAGAGAGAGAAAACCAGTTGTTAAAAACTTAGAATAGCAGCACTGACGGTAAGTGGTAACTGTATTCCATACCTCGAGATCGCCCGGCTATAACTGTAAGAGCACATCCACTGATTTCACAACCCGCTATCCTAGACTACAACATAGGCGAGACATCATGTACGCATATACTGGTCTTCAACAACACAAAAGTTAAGTCTAACGTAAATTTTATTCTACATCTATTTTTGTTCCCAAAACATTTATGTAACGGACAAAGCTGAATCAACATTTTTAACGTCCCTTGTTACGCATTGAGGCTAAGTGAGATGGTAATGATGAGATGGATGATAATGGTGGAATGAAAAAAGTGGGAGGAAAGGGAGAACCCCGGGAAAAGCACCACAAACCCCACTTGGCACGGGCTGGGATCAAACCAGGGACTGCAAGCACCAGAGGTGAGTAATTTACATCTTTTATTAAACTTATTTATTTAGATGCAGTGAAGTATTATACATTGGAATACATAACAATCTTTTTTCCAAAAAGGAGGACATATACTGTATTATGAATAAATAACAAGGAATCAAATAACAAACAGCAGAAACATTATAGAAAACATTTATTAGGAATGTAAAAATTATGAGTACCGGTATATCATTGTTAATTTTTCATCGACAACAGCTAAATAATTCACGAACTGTTTCCGTTTGATATTTTCAGTTATCTTCCATCGTTCTTTGAACAGGTGAAAATAGTAGTCTGCAAGGGATGGCGTTTGACTTTGAATCAAATATTCCACAGTTTCACCACACAATCAGATTACACTACAAAATGAAAAACCAGGAAATAAAATCATTAGCGAGGAAATATCCTGGATCCCACACGAACTAGAATATGCATGATATGTGTGAAGGTCAACCATATGTCGGGCACCAAAGCACAACTTGAAAGCCGATTTGTAAAGTATCATCTCTATTATAATGCGGACATGTCTTGATAGATATCAGCTTAATTTTCTGTAACTTCATATTAGTTGTAATGACGTCATGTACAACTCGGTACCATGCAGAGCGCTGATTGACATTTAGAACCGTGTTATTGATATTTTTCCAAATCATATCCCAATTATAGTTAGGAAAGTTGTCTTTTCGTTTAACAGTAACATTTTGTTCACTTGATACGAGCTATACAAGATATTGATATTCTGACGTTTGGGAATAGCTGTCTAGAGTCATGTAACTAGAACTGAAGAGTACATCATACAAATACTTTGCAGTGTTGGAAAGGATCGACATATTAAGAGTCTTCATCCCGGCGAAATTAAAATACCGCTAATTTTACAGTAATTATGATATATCTTCAAATAGATAAAAGATAATCGAAATGTGGAACAAGAGCGCCCTAGACAATATTATTTTACATAAGAAACCGTTATCACGACTCACTTATCTGCTTTCGATTTCGAGCCATTTTGAAAATCGGCATTTATTTTCGCATTTCTAAACAGCTGACGGCGGAAAGCCACTAGGTGATTTGTGATAACGGTATCTGACGCAAAATAATATTGTCTAAGGCGCTCTTGTTCCATATTTCAATTATCTTTTATCTATTTGAAGATATCACATAATTACTGTAAAATTAGCGGTATTTTAATTTCGCCGGGATGAAGACTCTTAAGAGGAGGAGTGACCGCGTGGCCTGTGCCCAATAGAGACCCCAGATTTTAGCAAAACTGGGTGTATTGAATTGTAACTCATACATCCAATTAATCAAGAATAAAACAGTGCTTTGGCAATATATATCCAACATGTTCAGACCTCCAGCATTTTTTGGTTGAGTAAGAATGTACATGGGTGTTTTAAAAATGTTACCTCTCCAAACAAACCAGTAAACTGCAGCTTGCATAGAGCGGGGAATGCGACTTGGCAATGGTAAAACAGGACTTAAGTACCAAAGGTGAGATGTAATATATGTATTAACAATCCAAATTCTTTGTTCAAGACACTAGCCACGAAATTTCCACAATTGACATAAACCTTTTTACCTTCTGAAGGGCTACAGCCCAATTTTCTCAAATCATTTGTTGTACCGTGGAATAAAAATTTTCACCTAATATCTTTATCCTATCGACATGGAGGATAGGAAAAGTAATCATTTGAAAATCCCAAGAACCATATGCAATCCCAAGCATTTTTGTTTTCTAAAAATTTATGCATGCTTCACTAGATTTCCCAATATTTTGTATTACATAACTTGATTAAGTTGAGCTTCATCTCGTACTCAGCATAAGAACGCACTGTAAGGTGAAGATCAGCATGGGAAATACCTATTTGCATAGCATGTAATTCACAAATCAATGGTGAAATGTAAATATTAAAAAGAGACATAGAAAGTGGGCATCCTTGTCTAATTAATCTCTTGATTAGTACAAACGGTGTTAAATATACATTCACCTGAATTTTAGATCTTCCAAACATATACAAATTTTTTACTTGGTTAATTACAGCAGGATGAAATCCAAGTTTTTCCATTACTTGATATAAATACCCATGGTTAACCAAATCAAATGCTGTCGAGCTGGTGGGAGTCAAGTGACCTTGACAAATCGAAGATATCGCAGTGCAAAATGTTTCCTTATTTTGGCAACAGATGGGGTTGTCGCTGAAATGCCGTCAAAGCAAATGCACCCGTCCTTTTCCTTCGTTTTTCCCTGCATGTGGTCAACGTTGGACAGCGTAGGAAGGGGATGGTTACGGCTGTAAATGGGACAGAAGAGTGAAATTCTTTTCTTTTGGCTAAAAGAGAAACAGAACTGAAGAAACAAATAAATAAGAGGGACCAACATGATATCAGCCGTCAGCTCCCTGTCAGAGAGCCACTCAAATATCTACAACGGTCACAAACATACCATAGAGAACTAAAGCACTTGTCGCCTGTCTCTTTCTCAAAGGATTCTACCTATGGTAAATAACAGAATAGTGCAGGAAGAATCTGATATAAAATGAAGAACCATGCCAATATTAAAACACACACACACACACACACACACACGGGAGAGTCGATATTCTAATTTATTTAGAGCCTTCGTGGTTAAAAAAAAAACTTGGAATTGAAAGGCAGAAAACCCAGACAAAGATTTGAAATGTATTGACAATGTGAATCATTTTTATAGTGGAATCCATTTCCTTATTTTCTTTTCAAAATATGACCACCAGATTTAACCTCTCTCTCGTCTTCACATTCGAATGGTCCTGGGTTCGATAGCAGTGGATGACCATCCTGAGTTTTTCCTATTATAACAGGAAAAAGCCGCAATGTTACATTCAGCCTTGGGGGCCGGCTTAGAAGGACAGGAGGGAACACATGTCCTGCTTGATGTTGATTTTTATTGGGGGAAATAGACCACTTCATTAACAATAGAATTAAAAGATGTGTCACTCATGTCCAAAATTATTGTCGCATGTCTATAAATATGTTATTGTAGGAATATAATTTGATAACGAATTCACCCGGTATTTCTTATAATGTTAGTATGCGTACAATCGGCAAAGACATGTATGTGGCAAATTTCATGTCAAAAGAGCAGTAAATAAGAACAATAAAACGAAAACAAAACTTTCGTGTCCATTTAGCAACATTTTATTTTACTCATTCTAATCTTCGTATTTATAATTACTGTATTTTCCTATGAAATTTACCACATATATTTCCCGATTGTACACATAGTATCAGTATTAAAAGTCTCCTGCAAAATCATTATTACATGATATTTTTACAAGAAGACAGTTATAGAAATGCGACAATCATTTTGGACATGAGTGTACAAGGATGTAACAGGTGTTTGTTTCAAACATTAAATAAGTTTTCGTATAAATTGAACTTATTTCCTGACGTCATAGAACTAAGAACTGTTGCAGAGCGATGTAAGTCCGGTGACAATACAATATTCCATTCTTACTTTCATACTTTGCAATATATCTATTTATTTTAAAAGCAAATTTTAATATGTTTTTATTTTCAACTTCCTTATCCTAAAATAAATACTAGCCTTTAACCAGCCCTGGTATCCCTGGTTGCATATCACTTTAGGATTTGGAAAAGGTGTCCAACGAATTAAAAAAAATGATAAGACACCTTTTAAAGACATTCTTTTGTTAATAAATTCCCACTAAAAAGTTAAAAATAATTTTGTTTATGCAAGACTAAATAAAAAGAATGGAGTGCGTCATTTTAAGAATTTATAAAGTAACTGTAAGCCTATATGAGAGCGCATCCCTTTTTTTTAGTCACGCATAAACATTTTTTTTAAACTTTTAAGTGCGACTTGATTAATGAAAGAATATCTTTAAAATGTTTATTATTATCTTTTTTTATTATTGTTAATGTTTGCGTCCTTGGCATAGGATGTTTATTTTGGTAAGGTACCGTATGGTACGTTTCTATACTACTAGGGTATATTAAAATTTAGTTTCCTATGCGTTACTACATACATTAAAAAACATTTTTTTAAAAAGAATTACTACCGAATATTACTACCGCTCCGCTAATAAGAGGGAGACAGATTGAGGATACCAAACACCCCTACCGTTGATTGAGAAATATTTAGGTGTCGACACTGATGAGCAACATCTACATATGAATTTGAATGTTTTATGGGCTTTAGACAATTGATTCAGACCGGGAAACATGGGGGACAGAATGTTGGAAGCAAGTAGTCCAGTCCCTAGTTTGAATGCCTGGAATGAGTAAGGACTCTTCCCCCCTTGGTAAAACCTGCCGAAATTGGAAGCAATATCAAAGAAGCACTGCTTCGAAAAAAGAGGGAGCAAACATGCATAAATAGTCAGAGTCGGATTTAGGTTTAGTGGGGCCCCAAGCTGTTGAAGGTAATGGGGTCCTTTATGTGTCCAGATGAACATACGCACCCTACATACAGCAATGAAGAAACTAGAGATAATTTAGGAAGCAGACTGGTAGAAGGAGTCCTATTAATTACACGAACGTAGGCTACACAGCAGGAAGCACTGTTGCTACGTATATATAAATGTTACTTTATTTTTTTAAATTTTCTTATATTTTAGAAATCCAATTTTTCTTTAGATTTTGGGGCCCCCAAGAGAGCGGGGCCCTAAGCTATAGCTCGTTTCGCTTACACGTAACTCCGGCACTGTGAATAGTATACATATACAGGCGCGGATCCAAGGGTGGCTATAGAGGCTATAGCCCCCCCCCCCTTGACGCTCAGGTATACACTGGATAAAATGGGCTTCAATCCTGTTTACTCTGGATAAAGAGGCAAACTATGGTTTACCTCCTCCCTTGATCATATCCTGGATCCGCCACTATATATATATATATATATATATATATATATATATATATATATATATATATATATATATATATATATATATATATATATATATATGTACATGTATGTATGTATATAAATGTGTGTGTCTAGTATGTTGTACGATGGAAGCTGATGAAAGAGCTTTATACCATATTATTCTTGATTTTTTGACAGGTAAACAAAGAATGTTTCGGGAATTAATCTATCCTAAAGATTTTAATAATGTATCTTATTTTTTCTCTTGCATGTATATTCTTAGCCTGCAGGAAGTTTTCATTTCTTTCTTGGAATAGATAAACGAAGACTTTGGTTCGGCTTCTCCTTCACAAATTTTTGTCGAAAGGTTGACTTTATCGCTACAAACACAAATTACTTCTTCTTACAGCATTACTTCTTATACCATCTACAAACACACTGTACTGCTGAAACAGAAACCATCAACCAAAGAGGTCATAAATTTTGCCATTCCTCGTGTTTGAAGTTCCCGTTCTTCACAATGATTTCCTTCCTCCCGCCCCTGTTAAGAAGTTCAAAGTACATTTTCAAAAGGACTGGCTCCCGCTGAGAAGGAAAGGGGGATGAGGAATGACTATAGTGCCATCTAGCAGTTATACGGCCAAGTACGTGAACACGAAAAAATCTGATTTCTGATTTCTGTAGATTCAATTATGAAGGATATAATTTCTCATCGATTGTGAAATGGATGTCTTTGGAAACAGCGAAAAAATAGTACAGTAGCGCACAAATACAAAGATTGTACTCCATTCTCAAAAAAGTCCGGAGTTTTTAGCTCTTTTCCTTACTGTAAAAAAACAGAAGACTTTTCCATCTGATTTTGATCATTTTCTTATGGGAATTTGGATTATAATTATCTGTATTTATAAGAAGAAAATATCACACACAGCGTTCAAATTGCACCTTTAAAATGAGATGCATCATATTTAGTGCGCTACTGAGACATTTTTGCGAAAGAACGAAATGAAACCGTGATTTGCCTAAAAAATGGTTGAGATCCCATGTTAAATTGAACACCAATATTCCGGCCGCTGTGGCGCATTCCTTCTCCCTCTTAAATCTATAGATAGAAGCCCATTTTTACATTTGTTGTAATCAAAATACGCCACTATATCGCGAAGATTCATCAATGCATCAAGGAGTTTATTACCTTCTAGAAATCTTGTTTGCATCGGCTGCAGGATGCTTGAGAGCACTGTTTTTAACCTATTGAAAAAGCATTTTGCTACTATTTTATAGTAAACATTTAACATAGTTAACGCTCTATAATGCTTAGGACGAGTAGGATTTGGTAACTTTGGTACTAATATAATGACACCTGTAGCAAAGGATTCACTAATTACACCATGATGCAATATTTCATTGACAAGAGTAGTAAACTCATCTGCTATAATAGGGAACACCTTTTGACAAAATTCTGCTACTAAACCATCTATACCAGGAGTTTTATAACGCTGGAAACAGTATTACCTCATGGATCTCATATTTGGTATATGGTTGCATTAATGTCTTTATAATTAGATGTCACTGTATAACCGGGCAGAGGCGTAAATTGCAAAACAGGAGTCTTGTTCTGTGATACATTATACAACTCTTGGTAAGACCTAATTTCACTCGGATTAGTTAGTACTTGCTGTGTATTAGAGGTTAATTTTGAAATTAAAGCGCCATTTTTTTACGTTTCTTAGCATGAATAAGATGATATCATGTCATACACTCGTTTTCTACCACAGTGCTATCTTTGCAATAGTAACTGTATTTTTCAGTACACTCTCTCTGCAAATTTTGGGAAGTAGTCGATAAACCACTAGCAGATTGTAAACATTTCATATACAATTGCATCATATGGTTACTGTTGACATTCCTATCTCGAAAGTGATCGATGTAGCCAATTTATTTTGGGTTTCACATATTGCTCCCACCATGTCAGGCTTGTGGTATACCTGTGTCGGTGGTGAAGCCAGACTGACCAGTGCCGACGAAACTGGTTAAGAAAATAAGGATCATTTAGACCAAGGGGGGACATTTTCCAGTAGGATGGTCCCCAGACACAAACGTCTAACCAATATTAAATTCAAGAACTATACCCAATATGATCAGCAAATGGGGCTAGACAGACAGCATATTTAATAATCAATTTAACCAAGTCTGGATTACAATAACAACGGTCAATCCTGGATGCCGCATTACTTCACACGTAAGTAAATATATGGTCCTCTTTACAGTAGATAGCAGTGTTAACCAGCCTATATTAAGAAACAAAAAATGTAGTGCGGGACTATAGGATGGTGTCCCGACATAATCATTAGCTCGAAGTACACAATTAAAATCACCCATGAGCATAATGTTATTAAAGGGCTCAGAAAGCAAATACAACAAATCTTCAGAATATAAGGTCACTCTACTCGTCTTCTCTTGATGCCCCGAATTCCCATATATATATATATATATATATATATATATATATATATATATATATATATATATATACGAGGGCTATCCAGAAAGTAGATTACGTTTTCGTCTGTGTCCGCTAGGGGCGGGGCTAGCGCGGCCATCTTGGGGTCAGAGCGTTGCGCAGCTCAGTCGGCATCTAGCCGTGCTAGTGAGAGGTTCGTGCTGTGCTCCGTTAAGATACTGTGACGGTTTGAAATGTCTACGTTAATTGAAAATCCCGCGAGCTGCGAGGTGCGTGCAGTAATAAGGTTTCTGACAGCAAAAAACTGTAAACCGATAGAAATCTATCGGCAGCTGTGTGAAGTGTATGGGGACAACATTATCACTGAAGGTGGAGTGCGACAGTGGGTCATAAGATTTAAAAATGGCCGAACCAATGTTCACGACGAAGATCGAAGTGGGAGACCCAGCAAAGTGACTGCCGAACTTGTCGAAAAAGTCGATGTTAAAGTCCGTGAAAATCGAAAGTTCACAATAACGGAACTTTCTTTCAGTTTTCCACAAATTTCGCGAAGTTTGTTGCACGAAATCATCAGCGAAAAGCTTGGTTACCACAAGTTTTGTGCAAGATGGATTCCAAAAATCTTGACAGAGGACCACAAAAATCAGCGAATGGCTGCAGCGTTGCACTTTTTGGACGCCTACAATAAGGATGGTGACTCTTTACTCGATCGCATCGTTACTGGTGACGAAACATGGGTGAAACACGTGAACTGTGAAACGAAATTGCAATCAATGCAGTGGGGGCACACAGGTTCTCCCCAAAAACCCAAGAAATGCATGCAAACAATGTCGGCAAGGAAGATGATGGCGACTGTTTTTTGGGACAGAAAAGGTGTGATTTTGGTGGACTTCCTGGAAAGAGGCACTACAATAAACGCTCAAAGGTATTGCCAAACTCTGCAAAACCTCAGAAGAGCAATTCAAAACAAGCGCAGAGGAATGTTGAGCTCTAAGATCTTGTTGATTCACGACAACGCCCGGCCCCACACGGCAAATGTCACGCGTGAAGTTCTTGAATCTTTTCAGTGGGAGTTGTTTCCTCATCCGCCGTACAGTCCCGACCTGGCACCGAGCGACTTCCACCTATTCCCAGCAATGAAGAAGTGGCTGGCTATGCAGCGTTTTGATGACGACGAACAGCTGCAAGAAGAGGTAACGAAGTGGTTGAAGTCGCAGGCGGCCGAATTTTTCGACGAAGGAATTTCCAAGCTCGTACATCGCTACGATAAATGCCTTAATTTGAATGGTGACTATGTCGAAAAGTAGTATTTGTGTGTGGCTTTCATCTGTATATAATAAAATTTGTTTCCTATACTTTGTTGATTTTTTATTCCAAAACGTAATCTACTTTCTGGATAGCCCTCGTATATATATATATATATATATATATATATATATATATATATATATATATATATATATATATATATATATATATATATATATATATATATATATATATATATATATATATTGACAATTACAGTATTTTCCCAATACAACGCTATCCCTCTGCCATCCAACAACATTTTAAGGGAATCAATTTGTAAATCCCAAATTGACCTTCTTTCACTAATATAGCAGTTCCAAAACTATGTAGGCCAAGATTAACATGACTCTTATAACCAGAGATGAAACAATGGTAAAAGACATGATTTCTTGAAGACATATAAAATTTGCGTCATAATCATAAACATTTTTTTAAACAATTCTTTTTAACACTATTTTACATACGGTTTTACATTGAGGGAAATAATACCTGTAATGTATAGTGTTATAAGTAAGAAAACAGAAAAGCAAATGTAATATTGGGACATATCAACGAGTTATTATAAACCCACCGCGGCCCCTCAACATCATCTTAAAAGGCCTCATCCCGTCAAAATTAAAATACCGCTAATTTTACAGTAATTATGTGATATCTTCAAATAGATAAAAGATAATCGAAATGTGGAACAAGAGCGCCCTAGACAATATTATTTTACATGAGATACCGTTATCACGACTGACTTATCTGCTTTCGATTTCGAGCTATTTTGAAAATCGGCATTAATATTTTCGCATTTCTAAACGGCTGAAAACGGAAAGCCACTAGATGACTCGTGATAACGGTACCTCACACAAAATAATATTGTGTAGGGCGCTATTATTTCATATTTCGATTATCTTTTATCTGTTTGAAGATATCACATAATTACTGTAAAATTAGCGGTATTTTAATTTCGCCGGGATGAGGTCTCTTAAGTTTCCATTTCTCAGTAATTTAATTTTAGAAAATGAATGTTTACCCGGCCTTTAAAATTGTAATTGAAAGAAAAAGCCTTAAAGGGACTTTTATATTAGAATATACTCAAAATATGTGTTCGTTACACATATAACAGTAAACTTTGTTAGTGGATGAACCAAATTACGTTAATGTTAATTTTATAGAAGTAAATAACTTACAACTTAGCATTGAAATAAAATGATGTTCAATAATCATTTTTGTTTAACGGAATTATTTGTATGGTAATAGAAGTTTGAAAATAACAATCAATAGAACTAAATTAAGGTTTTAAATACAATTTAATTTTTTTCTCATAGTATTTTATAAAATAGTTCGTGTTAAGTAATATTAATACTACACAATATTTTAACAGGTCCACGATAAACACTGGAATTATGTTTGATTTCTCTATTTTAAAAAAAGAAAGAAATAACTGTATTACTAGCATTTAACGAAAAAATGTTCAAAGGTGAGACATACACCAATCAAAATCTCTCATTGACTTAAGCAAAATTATATACATAAGTATCAACTTCATGTGTTTCTAAAGAAAATCGAGAAAACGAACTGGTTCATATTATTAGCTTTGCTATTTTAAATAATTTACACTCGCTGAGCAAAGTAACGTTTATTTAAAAACAATAAATGTGTAACAGTTTCGCCAACTAACTGAAGAAATTGGCTTCATCAGATACTTTGTTTAACTGGATTTTTTAGTAACAAGTGTATTAAGATTTTTGGCACAATTCTAAGATTTTTTCAATTGAATTTTCATAAAATACTTTGTATCAAGTAATATCAAGGCTGTATAATATTTTAACCGGTCCATGACAAGCACTGAAATTGTTTAACACGTCTCCTTTCATTTCGTACAAATCCACTTAATCACCTGGTATTTGACAGTTGTTTTGTTAGAAACAAAATCAATGCTACCAGGACAAAACTAGCGAAAGTAGTAAAAAGTTAAAAAAGCTCTCTATTTTCAATTTGGAAAACGAAAGTTTGAGTGAGAAATAAATCTTGAACATCACAGTTAATCAAGCACCAATTTCTGCAACAAGAAGAATGTGGACAATTGTTTAAAATCTACCACGCCCTTCTTCTGTTTCAGAGAAATCTTCCTTTAGTTTTTTTTCTTTTTCTTTTCAAGGCTGGAAGAACTCAAGACCTCATTGATTCAGTTGCTCTCGAATCAATTAAGAACATCTACAAACATAGTTGCCATTTTTAGAATTCTGATTTTGCATACATTTCTAATCACAATAAACCCGTTCCAATACTGAAGATAGGCCTAAGTTTTATACAATTGCTCCCAGAAATGATATACATGTTTATTGTTTGCACTATAGATTATCGTAAAATTATAAATATCTTCATATGTCATTCAATTAAGGGAGTCCAGTACATACGCCATCTTTGGTTTTTTAGCCAATTGATTTATATGGGGAATTATTTTTTTAAAAAATAAACTGGAATTTTAATTAAGTGATTTTACTGATTTCTACTTCAAGTCTAGTTAAACGTCTCTTTCTTTTTTCAAAATAAAATTGAAGAGCTCAATTCCAAAACAGCCTGTCAAAAAAAAAAATGTTCCATCATTCTATTTTTGTAAAAGAAAAGTAATCTACGTAAAGGAAAATTGCAATTGCCTACTTTTCGTAAGATAGCGTTCAAATTATCATCTATAGCGAGAGTTTTGTAAGTGTTTTTAGGCATGAGTCAGAAATTAGCTTCGGAGAATACTGTTAACTTAGGACACCTTGGAAAAGAATACTGTTTTATTTTGCCTATAATTAATTTGATTTATGAAGTTTTGGCATGAAACCATGTTCAGTATACGGAGATACTGCAAGGGAATTTAATAGAACCAATATCTCAAAATTGACAAAATTGACTTAGACTCTTTAGGAATCCACCCCTTCAGTTGCATAAATTAAGTATACTTAAATAAAATTTGATTATTAAATATTAAAATTATAAATAATCAAAATTGTAATTTCAATGGACTAAGTAACATTTTAATAAATTTGAAGAAGAAATCACTAATATCAAATCATTAAAGTTCCAGTTCATTTCAAAGAAAAAAAAAACAAATATAATTTCCAATAGAAATCAATGAGCTGGAAAGAGGTCTATAGTCTGTAATTACATCACAGAGGGCCCAAGTCTAGGATGACACATTTTCACGAGCGGTATATTAAAAAAATCGAGAATGAAGAATGATAGAGAAATAAGGCTGTTCATGAGAAAATTTGAGAGAGACCTAAACTGAAAACAATGTTGATATCACGCTACCGAGTTTTCTCCTTACGACTCTACTAAGAGCTCATTGCTACAATAAGGGGTTAAACAATTTTTCGGACTAAAATTTTAAAACATTGGTCGAAAAAAATTTAAGCAAAAATTTTGATTTTTTAAAAAATGTAAACAAAGATTTGAAAGTGATCAGCCATAGAATACGCTCTATTGTTAAAGCAGTTACAATAGGACTAGTACTATATTCTGTGATTGAAACCAATGCCAACCAGATTTTCCAGCTTTGAAGATTGAATAAAGTATCTGGCACAAATCCACAAAAATCCGAAACAGTTCAAGATTCTCGGAATTGTAGTATCGGTTAAAAGCAACAAGACCACGCTAACTACGCAGGATTGCCTTACGAATTCCTGCAGACTATCAGTGAACTTGTGATCATTGACTGTCGCCACCATGCTCTGGAATAGAACCACGAGTAGCTTGATGATTGTCTACTCAAAAGCTCTCCAGCCACACATACAGGAAAAGCTTAAGCAGGAATAAACTCGTTCAGCTCCCGAAATATTGTGCATTCAGCACAATTAAGGTTGAAGAATGGAAGATGAGATAAATTGGTAACAAGTACCATATCAAAAAAGCCGTAAGGAAAACATACACAGAGAGATTAATACGTGAATAGACTGTGGTCAGTAGAAAATTCAGTAGAACTATCGAAATTAAGAACTATAATTCTTGTTCATCTTAAGAACTAGGAAGATGATATGGACCAATTTTAGCCCGGAGCAATTACGGCAAGGGCATATAATTTTTATATACTTCAGTTTTTTTCTTTTACCTCAATTCAGTATAATATGCCTTATTTAGCATAATACCCACACAAGACAAGCATTTAAAAAAAAAGATTCTTTTAGTAGATGTTATAACTAATAAAAAATTGCTTCCACCCGCTACTCGGAGATTTCATAAAACTTTACATGACGTTAGTTTTCAGTACTTACTGTAAGTGTATTATAATGTTCCAAAGCATTATTAAAAACATCACATACAATAAATGATATGATTTACCAGGGACGCTATAATTGCCCCATTTTGTTATGCTATGAGGCAATTATGGCAAAAAAAAAAAAAAAAAAAAACGGGAAATTATGACAACGTTCTCTTTTTGCAAGTATAACATCCGAAGAGGAAAATGTATCAAAACATAGTTTAACGTCCCATGATTATGCATCGAGGCTAACGGAGACAATGGTGCAATGAAAAAAGTGGGAGGAAAGATGAAAACCCTGAGAAACCCCACGCATGTTATTTTAATTCGCCATGAAGTTCACTTGGCGCAGGCTGCGATCGAATCAGCCTGCTCTGACATATACTACTCTGTTTAAGGTCTGCTGAATTTGGAAGTCTTTGCAAACACATGTGACAGATACCTACATTAGAACCTATATTACTACATTTTTCTGATGTTGACGTAATGAAGTGGTATTTACAGTAGAAGACAATGGTTTTCTAGGCATAAATATGAAATTTTCACCAAGTAAAACGGACTCAGATTTTGATTGAGAAGTCACTACTTATGTTGTGCCTTCAGCAAGTCTCTTGGTGTAGATAATGTAGGCTACTAGTATTTAAGTTTTCCAAAATGTGTGGGGACTGTAAATGTTTTAAACAAATTTAGGCCTAAGAGTTTTAGTCTATTTGTGAAATTTCAAAGTTAAATTTTTCTGTAACAGTCGTTTGTACTGTATGATGTTTAATTCGTACGTTCCTTATACATAGAGATAGAAAATATTTAAAAAAAAAAAAAAAACATTTAAATGGCTAAAGCATGCCTATGGCATAATAGCCAAAAAGTCAGTGCAATGTTAATATTAACAGGAGCTAGAAGACTTGTCATAATTCCTCCAAGGTTGGGACAATTCTGGCATTTGGGAATTTTTTTAAAAAAAAAATCTCAAATTTCTCTTATAGCTATTTGAATTTTTTCTCTATTCATGGAAGTAATATAGAAGTAACATAGAATTATTATGGTATTCGGCAAAATTAGAACAAAATATATTATTTTGAGATATAAGCAGTTGAAGTTAAGGTTTACGTTTACTTGCCATAATTATCTCGAGTCGTCTTATTCTCCTTAGTGAATTCTGTTATCTGACACCTACAATTGTAATTTCTTATGGAGTACAATCTGCGATGAAGCATTCAGATTTCTGATAATTAACACGAGTGCACTCGAGTGGTACAATTGGCTGTAAAGCTGAAGCTCACAGTGATGAATATATTGCGAACAAATAATGAGCGGGCAAAGGAAGAAAATTCGCATTGCAACTGCTTGCGACCACAAAATTGTATGTATATACCGAAAACGAAATGTATCGAGTACATCAACGTGTACACCGCCAGCAGCTCAATCATAGCTGGCTTTTTTCACTTATGTGGCTCGTATAGTGAGATCAATTAATAAACTGCGCAGGTTTAAATTGAGTTTCCTGCAAGCAGACAACCATTGTTGAGTGGTCACAGTATCTAGATTACTTAAGATGATTGCTGAATCCGTGAATGTTCCATTGAAGAAATACCATACTGCGAAGAACTAACGACTCAAGAAGAACTTTGCCTCGTGAGCTAACTACTGTTCACTCACGATCCATCAGTTCGTCTTCCAACATATCAGATTTCAGTGTAAGTAAGGTTGGCTTACGAGCTGATGCAAATTTCGGGTTCCTCTGTGAGGCGACTGGATCGCTAAAACGATTACATCTACAGGTGCCAGTATATTGGCTTGGTTTCACATGTCAGCTATGTATGGCAAGTGGCGCTAGCTTCAGATTATCGCTACGGAGAACACGCATTATCATGGGTTGTGCACTGACGGTGCATTAGCTTTTCTTTTGTTCTAATGACTTTGTTTCCGTAATGGTCAATGCATCTGGTCCAAAGATCGTGAAAATGGTTGCTCGACCATCTCCGACAATTATAAAAATTGGAGTGTATGTACAAGTGTTCCTGAATGGCGGCCATCTTTGTTGGTGGTGGAGTGCTAATTTTTGCATTTGCAAGCGTTTACGAAAACTACAGTTGCTTAGGATGTATGAATCAGACGAACACTAAACAAAAACAAATGTTTACAGTAGAGACTGTGGTATGCAGAGAATATACTCTTACTCCTAAATAAATATACAGGGTTGTAAACTAATACATGAAATTGTCAGAAAAAGTACAGAAAATTACATTTTTAAAGGGGCTGTATTTTGAAATAGCATAAAGGGGGGGGAGTCATAAGTTTGTGCTGATTACTATTGCATGTAAAGAGTCTGCAGAAATATCGACAGCTATGGTGATGGTTTCGTCATCAATTCAGTCCTGTACCGTGCACAACTCGACTGTTTGAACGAAGCAATCCAGAAAAAGCGACCAGAATTGGCCAACAGAAAGGGAGTTGTGTTCCATCATGACAATGCGCAGCCACACACATCTTTGATGACTCGGAACAAATTGATGGAACTTGGTTTTGATGCATCCACTGTATAACCCGGACCTTGCACCATGTGACTACCATTTTGTTTCGGCCTTTGCAAAACTCTCTTGGTAATTAAAAAATTGGCCGACCGAAGCACCGCTGAAAATCACTTGGCCAAGTTTTCCGAGACACAAAGCACAGAAGTTCAACACCAATGGAATTAAGAAGCTACACTGAGAAAAATTATTGGGTTGAATGATAGTCACTTTAGAGAAATTTTAACCAACACTTGGGTCATACATGTTTAACGGAAAGTTTCATGATGCGTGAAACATATAGTCTAAAGGAAGCTGATTTACGTGAATAATTTAGTACTACAAAAATTATAACACATATTTGTTATTTACTGTCTGTTCAGTTGAAATTATACAGAGTTATATCTTGACAGCCCACGATTAAAATAGCCCGGCCCAAGCGGAAGGTTACAGAGGAAGAAAATAGCACCACAAAGAAAAAATCATTGCATAGAAGTCACAATGCATGAATAGCGGTGCTGTAATCTTTTTTCCTTATCTCTTCTTGTTATTCTTGTCCTAGCATATAAGAATAACAGATGGTGCGACTATTACTCGTCTAACTGTTGTCGGACTAGTCACAAGTCTAAAAAACGATTATTGTGGCCAATTACAGAAAACATAGAACTTTATCTGATCCTTGGCAGAAAT
The DNA here is from genome assembly GCF_964235325.1 of Thermobia domestica. Classification (NCBI taxonomy): domain Eukaryota; kingdom Metazoa; phylum Arthropoda; class Insecta; order Zygentoma; family Lepismatidae; genus Thermobia; species Thermobia domestica. The sequence continues at coordinate 296,926,773 of NC_137454.1, forward strand.
GCCAAATTTACTGCGAAAAGCTTTGAAATAACTACTTACTGGCTGTGAGAAATGCAAATATTCACAAATATATAGTTATTTCTGATATGCTCGGAAGGCGACATCCTTGGTGTTGAATAAAATTCCAAAACACGCTAAAGTGGTAGTCATTTTATGTTGAGTCACCTTTGTAACCAACTGATGGTTTAACATTAACCAGATGTGTTAAATCCCGTTATGGTTAATGTGACATTTAAATGAAATGAAAGGAAATCTTTGAGTTTTACGTCCCACGATTATGCCGGTTAGGCTAAAGGAGACGGTGATTATGAGAAATGAATGAAATGGTGGAATGAAGAAAGGAGGAGGAAACGGGAGAACCCCGAGAAAACCCACGCACACGGTGTTTGTCCACCACAAAGTTCACTTGGCGGGGGCTGGGATCGAACCCGGGACCCTTATCACCAGAGGTGAACGCTCTACCACTGAGCCACCGCGGCCCAAATGTGACATTTACTCTTTAACCTATTATTATTTGTACTCTCTCCCTTCTCCGAGCGACCCCATAATGTGGTCATTTCTTACCCCACGCTTGTTCACTTTTGGTCAAATGCATTATCGGGCTAATGAAATTTACACTTTGTTGGGTCATATTGTACACCAAGTTGGGTTAAACGTATTAACCGGTTATGAGATTTCACACCAATTGGGTCATTGGGTTGGACTCCTACATTTAACTACACGTTGGGTTGAATTTATTTCAACCCAATTTAACTAAACGCTTTGACCCTATTTGGGTCGGAGCAGTTTTAGCCATCTGGTTGGGTTAAAATATGCACCAAGAGGGCCAATTTCAATCCAATCATTTTTCTCAGTGTACCCGAAAATGGCAAAAGGTCATCTATATTATAAAAGAGAACGCACAAATCCTTTGTTAGCTCATCACGCTAATACGGCTGAACCAATTTCTTTCATTTTTGGGGGGTTATTAGGATTTGGACCCTAGATGGTTTTTATCATATCACTTTAATTTTTAATTACCAGTGTCTTGAGATAATTGACCATTCAAGTGTCCATACGTACAAATCCTTTGTTATTAGTTCATCATAGGTAAAAATAAACGTATTTATATGCAACCCGCATGACCGTGTCACTCGGCGGGTTAACATAAATGACAGGCGTTTTAATGTTAACATTTACTGCAATTTGAAAGCGAAAAAGTAAAAATTATCTAAGTAACAAAGTTTATTGCGTTCCGGGGTGACCGCAGCGAAGCGGGTCACTCGGCGGGTTAACATAAATGACAGGCGCTATAATGTTAACATTTACTGCAATTTGAAAGCGAAAAAGTAAAAATTATCTAAGTAACAAAGTTTATTGCGTTCCGGGGTGACCGCAGCGAAGCGGGGTGAACGCTGCTAGTAGATAATAATTGTCAATATGTACTTGATTAAAATTGATTTTCAATAAAGAATTTTTTCGTTCAAAAATGTACCAAAAAACCGCGAAGACTTTTTATATGACCCTTTATGATTTAGACTTAACAGCTAGCTGAACCACATACAACGATGAACACGTTTGATGCAACCAAGTCTTTACTTGTCCGTGACATAATCCATGGTCAAATATTTGAACAGAGTATGTGACAATCATAGTCTAATACATTGTGCTTCTTACGCTTTTTGAATTCCACTTATTATCAAACTTATTTTAACAACTTTATTATTATTATTACAATACAAAACGAATGCAAGTACAACGAAAATTCAAACATTGCAAAACTAATGTACATTTAATTAATGAAATTCGTGTTGTGAAGTTTACGCAGTTCTTGTAGACATTTTACTTACAGAATATATATATGTATATATTTCCATTTACCCTATCATTCGCCTATTTTCTCTCAGAGCTTTGTCTCAGCCTACTAAACCATGGAGTGCCTTCAGTTTGTTGAAGCAAAGTTCTTTGGAAGTTTCTGATATTTATGTTATAAGAGCTACTCGGCTGAGATGACAATGCTACCGCTGACATGGGTCTTCTATTTTTTGCCCTTTGAACGCTATCAGTATTGCTTTTCATCTGTTGAGCCATACAATTGGAGTTTGTTACAATAGGATTTATATCTCCCTTGGAAGAAGAAACATTCTGTTTTTTGTGGCATGGCTGCTTATGTGGCGATCTGGATTGAGACAATGCCACTCTTTGCTTGCCATCTTTGAATACTTTTCTTTCGGAAGGCACTTGGATATTGGGATGATTAAAATAAGTACCATAAGACGTGTGGTGGTGATATCCATTTCTTGACTCTGAAGAACATCTACGTCCCATGAGACCACAGGAAGCTTCACGTATTGGATTTTGGCGCTGTTGTGAAGCCTCAGTTTTCCGGTGAGGTAATGTAGCCTGTTTGCGCTTTGCCCGATCTGGTTGTACCTGTGATTGAGTGCTGCCATAGATTTTAATTAGTCGAGACTTATTACTTTTGTTCTTCGATTTATTTGTATTTTTATTGAATTGTGAACTATCAACTTTTTCGTTGAGATTCACTTTTGAAACTCCTTCCTTTCTTTCAGTTTGGCACTTTGATTTACGTGCTTCTTGTTTTCCACCTTTGCTTTCTTTCGATTTTCCTTTTCTGTTTGAGCTTTCTTCAATAGAAGTCCTTCGAGTGTCAGAATTTACCTCCTCGGAAATGCAACTTTGTATTTTTTCACTTGACGAATGAGGTGTGTAAGGGTATGAACCTTCTAGCCATTTGCGACATAAGTTCTCAGATCTGTCGATGGAATTTGTATTGGATTGTTTGTCAACAAGTGCAATCTCTCGATCTTGGAAAACATTCTCCTCGCAAACTTGAATGTGCATTTGAATGTTATTCTCCAGCTGCTGAAGTTCGTGATAATATTGTAAGTGGTCTCGAATGGTGTATGGAGATTTATTTCTATACTTATTTGTAATTATTGCATTGGTATTTACACAATCAGGATCACATGTTTCAAAAGAAATACGTTGATTTCTTTTCTGACCCCGATATCCAGGACGAAATGTTGCAGGCTTTTGTTTAGAAACGTCGTGGTCTGATGTTTCTGAAGAATTCAAGCTGTTATCCTGCTTTGATCGTAGTTGTTTACTTGCAACAGAACACTGTCGTTGTTTCTCTTTATGTTCTACACACGAATTTTTGGTATTGGGTTGATTGTTATTACAATTTGAATGTTGATGTTGTATTCCACGGATAGATTTATTCACATTTTCAACATCAGCCTTCTTCTTCATATCAGCAGGTTTAGAGTCTTTCACAACTTTCGAAACTTTCTTGCTCTTGTTTCTGTCCACGTTGTTAGTTGTGCTTTTATTTGATTCTTCTCTTTTACTGGCTGAAGTCTTTTGTGAGATTAAATTAGAAGTTTTCCTTTTTTGTGGAATCATGTCTTTATTGAGGAGTGTCTTTGATGAACTGCTAGTGTAATACGCAGAGGAAGTCTGCACAATTTCTGATTGTGAACATCTTTCAAGTTCGTTGAATCTTCTTATAATTCGGTTTATGGTGCTATCTGAAGTGTTTGAAACCGATGGTATATTCCTGATAGAGGAAGTGTTAACAGACCTACCTCTAAATTTCTTTAATTTTGTTGCACTCTTGGAGAACGAAACTTTAAGATGTTTGTTCGAACATACTAATGGGTTTGAAACATTAGTAATATTAAGTGAACTGTTTTGATTTTTTGGAATAGCGGATGTTCCTTTGTCTGGTTCCGAAGCTTTAGATTCATTAGTCTTTCGGCCTGGGGGTTGTTTAAACTGCTGTTTATTCTTTGTTTTAGTCGATTTTCGTTTTAGACTGATTCCATATATCAGTGCTGCATTCTTGAGTGATTCGCTGATAGAGCCTTCAACAAACATTACGTTTTTCTTACGCTTCTTTGCTTGTTTGGAAGTGATAGAACTCTCGCAAGATGTTCTTGTTTTGCCAGTCTTCTTGCGTTTAATCTCTCGAGCGAATGTGTTCTGGCTTCCAACAAAAAATTTCCTCATGCGCACCAACTTGGATATCAATGTCTCCGCACAGGAAAGCACAGTGTTATATTTGGCATACAATTTGTTCTTTTGTTCAACAATGTCCCTTGTTACAATCGTTGACGTATGACTTCTGGACGACGTCGCCCTCATTCGATTTTTACGATTCTTAAGTAGTCGTTCCTTGTTTCTTTTGTACCTTACGTCCATAAGCTGTAATAGATTTATTCTTGCTTGCAATGCACCTATTGCTAATTCTAATGTATTTATTTCTTCTGCATAGTTTTCTAGTTCTTTAAAGTTCTTGTCAAGGTCATTACGCAATGCGTCTCCAGCATCAAAGGGCTCCATTACGATTTGTGTTTCTAAAGGCTTATTAAAATAAGGACACTTCTTACTCGATACACGAGGATCTCTACAGGTAGCCTCGTTTTGCATAGGTTCCATCTCCATTAAGTTAACTAGTACTTCTTTCACATTATTTGCAATTCAACATTACGTATGTCAATAACATTCAGCACAATGCTTTCAATTACGTAGTATCCATTCATCTGCTAGCTATTTTCCTTTTATTTAAACCACACCAAAGAAGAAACTACACAAAAATTTTAATATTGACGCTTTAGGATTGTTCACTCTCTAATATCAAGTATAAACAGCAACACTGATGTTGAAAATTAAACTGAAGAATTGATTTAGGATTTCATTATGAGCAATCCGAAACGTAGAAGTGATCTAAATCTCTACAAAATACGTAGGTTCATTGTTGCTTTTGTAGGATTAACTTGCCTAAATTAGGTTATTGCTATGACAAAAGGAAAATAAATTTAAGTTTTTATGTAATTATTACATATGTATTGTTTGTAATGAAAAACATGAGAATATATTGTTATGATTAGAATAATTGAAGAGTTAACAACATATATGATACACCTCTCTTTCCAGTATTGAGATAACTGTGACTGTATATAAATATGGTGAAGAGTTATTTCCACAAATACATTTTCCTCAAGCACAACAAGTGTGAGACATTTTCTCAAGCACCTTATCTTGATATTGATCATGAACTAAGAATCTATGACAGGGTAAAAATCTCGGCTAATATAAAAAATAAGGGGATGTAATTTTCAAATGTAATAAAATAAATGCAGTATTGCCACTAGTTAAGTAAAATTTTACAATGAAATGTTTTAAATGAAAATTTTACAATGAAATGTCATTTATGCAAAGGAGTTCTGACTATTCCTCAGCTATATGCATACGTTTTCAACTTAAGATTCAATCATAGCACTAAGTTTTCAGTATCCTATTTTTGGATTACGAAGGTCTGACCCATTTAAGATGAAAGATTTCTTTAAATACTAAAAAGACTTGTGAAAAAAGAACAAATAATTAGGACGATATTGTATTAAAATAAATTGAACTTTTGTATGCACGATTGCTTCAGTAAATCATATTGATTTCTAAAGTCGTGTAAAAAGTATAATTCAAATGAAACATACTGAAAGAAATTATAGTAAATTCTCAAATGTTGAAAACAAAAGAATATAGCAATTGGGATCTGGACAAAACTGAGCCACAATGTTAATTTTAAAATTATTTATCCTTATTTTGACGACAATCAAATTTAAGTTGCATGTAATAATTAATATACTTGTATTGTAATAATTACTATCGTGAGTGAAGTGTGAAGAGTACTAATATTTTCGCTGCAGGAGTTTATAGCAAATCAAATCCCAGCTTCCTGTTAGTTTAGTGCAATTTTAAGATGTGTATTAGGAAGTAGAAAAAAAAGGTAGGCACAATAAATAGATGGAATTATTCTTTAAACATGCTATTTTAAAATTAATAAGAATTTATTGGTATTGTTGGATGAAATTATTACAATATTACCAAGCTAGACGCGGGCTTCGTTTGTTTGCATTAATAAGTTATTTGTCCCAGTTCAATTCGGCTTAGGATTGAAAGTGTTAACGTGCTTCATTTGAAGGTTAGAGCAGTTTTGAACTAAAGCCAGGTTTATACTCCTTTCCCAAACGACTTAATGTCCTCCTGTCGCTCAGAAATCTTGTCATATTACTTATTACTGGTAAAGAATAAACAATATGTAATATTATTATTATTATTATTATTATTATTATTAATAATAATAATAATAATAATAATAATAATAATAATAATAATAATAATAATAATAATAATAAACTTTTATGCAACCTATGTATAGTTACAAAAATACGTGACTTAAACAAGAGATGGTTAACTTTACATGTAAAATTTGATTTTTCGAACTATCTGTTGAGAAGAAAAAAGTAGTTACGTGAAAATGTTACATTATGGGGTGTTCCAAAATGAGACACCCGGGGCAGCATTCGTGCTAGAGAGCTCACTTTTGGCTAGTGCTGTTGAATCCCAGTACGTGCAAGTTATATTTCTGCTAAAAACAAACATATTGTGGATGGTTTCCCTTGGGAAATCGGTTTCCTCATTCCATTATCTTTAATTTCGTTCATTCATCATTGTCCCTCATAGCCTTTCAACATAATTGAGGGAAGATAAAATTTATTATATAGTTACTAAACGAATTTAATCCGAGAATCAAGAATAAATACTGAAGGATTTCCAGAATATGCTGGCATATTTGCATATAGTCATTTATAAAAAAAGAATTTCTACATCCAACCCTTTCCTGAAATTTCTTTCATTACCATATACTATATGTTGAGATAAATATCGTTGTATGAAAACTTCAAAAGAACGAAGATTATACCCCTTTGTTTACCCCAGTCCCTTCAAGGAATTGACATATAGAGTTTGCAAAAGCAAATAACAGATTTATTTTATTTTTTACATGAGTGTACATCGATATCTCTGTAATAATACAAATACAATAAATGAAGCTAACGACTTGAGAACGATCTGATGGTCACTACTGGTAAAGCCATAGAACAGTGTTTCCCAGTCTGTAGTCCGTGGGTCCCGGGGAACCGGTAGATATTGAAACGGGGTCCGTGTGTGGAAATTTTTATTTTCATTAAATTTTATCTTATTATGTTCACACACATGGGATCTTTGTACAAAGAATGCTTTTAGGTAAAACTTTCGGTTTGATTTTGCTTTGTGTTTCATCAATGGTGTCTTCAAAGCTCTTACAGAGGACACCACTCAAAATACCTTTAAAGTCCTCTCCCCAATTATAATCTTTAATACTCTTAACGAGTCTAAGGTATGTACTTATTGCAAAGAGTCTCAAAGTGAACACATCAGAGTTTCAGCTCAACAAAAATTTCAGAAAATGTATGCAGTATGAATATTGACAAAACAAACTATTTTAGAGTGGTTTGGGGAAGACACTTTAATTTTATGTTTAGTAGGTCATAGCTCGTTGAAAATTGTGTACAGGAAGACAGTAGCGTAGCCAGGATGTGTGTTTTGGGGGGCCAAAGTGCTGTTCTAGGTACATATAGAAAAATTACAAACAAAAATATATAAACATAAAAATATATAAAAAATTACAAACATCAAAGTACATTGTCGGACCTCTTTGGGGGAGCCCTCTGCCTCCCCTTCCCTACGCCACTGCAGGAAGAAACAATTGGCACAGTTTTGAAGGTTGATCCTTTACTAACATACACAAAAAGTTTCATTTCAGAACATTGTATAGTCAATACGCTGGAAGAAGACAAACACAACATTACAATTTGCCATCTTCCCCCAACTATGCGGTGGAAGATGCCTTATTAATCGGAGTAAGATGCCTCAGAAATTAGGTTGGTGTAACGCGCATATTAAGAAAGGAATAGGCGTAATATATAAAAATATATGATTCAAACATTTATTTACAGTAAACCAAAGCACGTCTGCACTCTTTTACTTTGAAAAAAAAATATACAAAGTGAGGCTAATCTACAGTAAAAGATTACATGATAGAAAATATCTACTGAACTAAAAATTAATAATTATGTAGGGCCAAACAAGTACGCTTACATTCCTCAATATGTAATATTATAAATGAAACATATAAGCATATGAAGTAGCATAGATGACTTTATGTTTGGTTATTTTACACTTTAAGAGGCTTTGTTCATATCCATGACAATGATATACAATGCATTGAAACTAACTTTTGGCAACATTCTACACTACATCTTCTTTCTAGTGTTCTTATTCTTGAAACGAAATCACACATGTTTGGTTGTTTGGTGCATGTTGCATGTAACCATACCTTGCATCCAATGCATTGTAGCCAATCAACCGAACGACCATTAGGATTACAATACCATCAGCCACAAAAAGCACAGTAATCTTCCGAAAGTACTTGAAGTTTACATGGTGGTGTACTTTCTTTTCAACATTAATCTCCATTAGTAGTAGTTTCACAAAAAGAATAGGTTATATCTTTTCTAGTGAGGCCAAGACGATTTCCTTGTTTTAGTTTTCTTGCATTTTTTAAGTGTTTTACTGTGATCTGAGAACATGAGAACTTTAGCTTGGCGTTTGCAGTTTGTCTAAGGTTTAGTGAAGATAGGGCCGGTTAAATAGTCTGAGAAGGATGCTACATTTGTTAGAGTTGAAGATCTATTACTTGCAGATCAAGGTCTATTAGAGAGTATAGATGTACGAATAGATATTGTAGTACCCACTGGAACTTCTAAAGATATGCTTGGCATCGGTTGTTCAAGAGAACTATCATTGGATTCGATTTAGTTTTTTCGAGATCTCTGATGTTAAGAATGAGTGATATCTTGTGTTCTGCAAACGAATTCTGTACTATTGACATCCTCTTCAGAAACTATCACATCTGACATTGTGGAAGCTTCATCGGGTACAGCATCAGAGTTGTACGAATATATTCCACAAGCAGCAAATCCCGTTGTAGCGTTGTTGGGAACAGTTGCATTCTCAAATGCTTCGTAAGTAAGTTTACCCATACGTCATATTCACATTACCTGGGTAAACTGACATACACCACTCTGTGATTTAAGCATTTAAAATTGAAATGATGTTTATCTAAGGAATACGGTTTTCATTGATTTGGAAAAGGTCTATGACAGAATACCACGTCAGGAAGTATGGAGATAACTGAGGAAGAAAAGAGAGTCAGAGAAATGTATTCCGATAATTCAAGGTATGTACAGAGGAGATGCGACCTAAGTAAGAACTAGTGTGAGATTAACACGCCAAATCCTGTTAGGGATGTCAGCCTTAAGCTCGTACCTTTTCAACGTTGCCATGCAAGTTATAACTCAAGATATGAGGGGAAAAGCTTCCTGGTATATATTGCTTGCTGATGACATTGTACGCAACATAAATAGAGAAGAAGTTGAAAGGAAAGTAAAGAGTTGAAGGAAGTCTTTGGAAGATAGAAGCTTAAAATTAGCAGAAAGAAAACGAAATATTTCGCATTCAACGGCGAAGGAAACGAGGAGTAAGAGTACAAGAAGAATGATTGAATGAAAAAAAAAAAATAAATATTTAGGCTCATCTGTTGCTAAGAATGGTGATTTGGACGTGGAAATAACACGCAGAATACAAGAAAGATAATGATATTGGTAGAAAGTATTTGGCGTTCTATGTGACCACAGAATCACGGTAAAGAATAAAGGGAGGATTTCCAAAACAGTAGTTAGGCTAACAATGGTATAGGGAGCAGAAATATGGAAAATAAAGAAAGCTTAGGGAAAAAGATTGAATGTTACCGAATTGAAACTGCTCCGCTGGATATGTAGGATAACCAGAAGAAACAGAGTGAAGAATAAGAGAATAAGAGAAGCAACGAAGGTTGTATAGATGTAGGAGATAGAGAAATAGGTTATAAGAAGATTCAAGAAAAAAGACTGCTGTGGTGTGGCCATCTAATGAGAAATGTAATTGAGAAAAGCGATGGAAATGGAAGTCGAAGGGAAGGGAAGAGGAAGACGAAGAGCAAAAAGGAAGTGGATCGGTATGGTTAAGAATAACTTTAGGAAAAAAGGTATAACGGGAAAGAATTCCGGAACAGGACTTTATTGAGAAGAGTCATAAGAAAGGTGGACCCAACATAAGGAAAAGACGGAAAGAAAGAAGAATAAGGGATTAGAATTAGGAATTAGATTTCTGGGCTTTAGGCAGCTATAGCCATGTTAGCCCGTTATGTATGAGGGATGACGTCCATCGGCGATCACCCAATTCGAGGAAAGGGAAGGAAAGAAACGGCGTGAAACCTGTATGTTAGGTACCATCCCGGTATTTGCCTGGTGTGAATGAGGAAAATCTCACTCAGAATGGTTAGTCTGGAAAAGCTTTTACATTTTCTTGACAAAGTGTCTCCACAGAGAATCGAACCCGAGACCGCTCGCACCAAAGAGGGGGAAAGAAGAAATAAAATAGTCAGTGAAAACAGGATTACATGGGAAAATACTAGTAAATTTGAACCAGAACGTATGTGAGTGGAACTAATATTTCCTAAACCTCGAATAACTTCAATCAATGGATTATTCACCTTACAGTTTCACAATTCAATTGCACTGAGTGTCCCAATGGAAGGTACCCCGAATTTTATTTTAAGTACAAGAGGAAATAAAATATTTACATGTCATACCTGTATGTATAAGAAATGAAATGAAATGAAATGAGGTTATCACAAGAGAAATTAGGTTATCTGGAGAAATAAAAAAATCCGGATGTGGTCATCCCTGTCTAAATTATTGATCGAAAATGAAATAAAATCTTTGAGTTTTACGTCCCACAGTTATGCCGGTTAGGCTAAAGGAGACAGTGATGATGAGTAATGAATGAAATGATGGAATGAAGAAAGTGGGAGGAAATGGGAGAACCCCGAGAAAGCCCACGCACACGGTGTTTGTCCACCACAAAGTTCACTTGGCAGGATCATTCATCGAAACGCAAGAAATGCTAGTGTAAGTAAATTTGAGGTTCGCATTTTTACTAAACTTTCAAAATGTGTTCAATAATTAATAATAATAATAATAATAATAATAATAATAATAATAATAATAATAATAATAATAATAATAATAATAATAATAATAATAATAATAATAAATAGAGTTTTGTTCAACATTGAAAAACTACAGTAGACTTCCACATTTTAGGGGTTTAATATTGTAAGCAGAAGTGATAGTTATTATTTCTGGTTTCAATAGATGGGAAAGGGAGGATGAAACATCCTCTTGCGATGTTGAATCTACATCAGAAAACAACAACTCTCTATGTCTTACCATTTTTTCAATGTATAAATTCAATATTAGAATCGGACGCGACAGATTTCTATAATTTGCGGTTTCAACAAAGGGATTAAAGTCAAACTTGGAACACTAAATTCAAATTAATAATATTGAGACAAGAAGTTGTAGTAAATTCTAATTTTAATACAGGGGGTAACAGCATCTATTTCTGGAAGCTTAAAAATGTACACAAATAGTATTTGGAGCCTTCACGTCTCGAGTATCAAGAAAATGCTATCTCGTCTCGAAAAGTATTATAGTTTCTATTGGAAGAGCTTCTCGTCTCATACCGTGTCACGAAAAGTCTGTCTCGTCTCGTCTCGTTGGCAACACTACATACAGAAATCTCTTGCTATATCTATAACAAGTAATATTGAAACCAAAAATGATTAAATGTTTCTGTTCCTTCTGGTTGGGATAAAGTTATAAGAACGGAGATTGAGCCTATTCTTAGGACTCTAAATTAATATTTTAAAAAATATTGCTATTTATTATCGCTTTTGTTCTATGATTATCAAATATTATGACCGAAAATTCTTATGAATTGCAACACCTCCGGTTTTAGTAGGCTCGTAAAAGCAGAGAAACTGTCTATTCTTGAGAGGCTTTATCAATATCAAGAAAGATATCGGTTTCTCGCTATCTGCTAGTTTTCACTCTATTGCAATTGATTACTGAAACCAGAAATGGCAAGTTTCTACCAAGGCATAACTAGAAAGGGTCAAACCCCCTACAAACCCTACTGCCTCCCCTATAATGCCGTTTGACCATAGGTAAGGTTCTTTCTATTCCCAGAAGTAAGGAGCCATGGCACGGCCCATATTTGTATATTGTGCGCCCCTGTGCTCTATATAATTTCCCGACCCCGAAAACGACAAATATTAGAGTTGAATTCATAGTTTTTGGGGGGTCGCTGAAATGAATAGTGACAGTTTTAATCCAATTTCAAGGTCATACTCCATTCCCCAGCGAGGAGGCGAGATTTTAAAAGTAATCGGAAAAGACAGATAGTGATGAATTCATAGTTTTCGAGGTCGCTGAGTTTAACGGGTATCAATTTTCATGATATTCAAGTTCTTCCTCACCCCCTTTCCATGGGGGGGGCGGGGAGAGAATGACTTTTTTAAAAATAATCAGATAACCTAGCTAATTAGTAACTACTGTAATTAGAGCGAATTAAACACATTAACATATTTTCTCGAGCTTCCGAGCGACTTGGGGGTTACTAGTTTTAAATATTATTTTATTGTGAAATCCTAAGGGGCCGCGATGGCTCAGTGATAGAGCGTTCACCTCTGGTGTATGAAATCCTTGGTTCAATTCCAGCTCGCGCCAAATGAGCTTTGTGGTGGACAAACAGCGTGTACGTGGGTTTTCTCAGGGTTCCCTCGTTTCCTCCCACTTTCTTAATTCCACCATTTCATTCATCCTCCTCATCACCGTCTCCTTTAGCCTCACCGGCATAATCGTGAGACGTACAACTTAAAGATTTTATTTCATTTCTTAAAAATCCAAAATTTTGTCGCCCCCTAAGTTCTGCCGCGCTGTGCTCGAGCACAGAATAGCACTTATCTAAATACGGGCCTGGTATAAAGATTGAAGAAGAAACGTATTCTTGGGATACTAAATTTATTTATTTATTTATTTATTTTTTTAAAAAGGACGTTTCTCGTTATCTTTTACCATTCTTGTTCTGATATCGACAGTTCGACGGATGGACATAGCCGTTAACTATTCAATCAGGCCTTGTTTCCATATTGTAAAATTGAACACATCAACACACTGAGCAAGGCTATGTGATAAAAATATAAAAACAGAAATACGTAACAGTTTCAACACACTAATTGTGTCTATATCAAACTTCCACTCTATCTCTTATATCTGATGAATACACAATTAATGTGTTGAAATTGTTACGTGTTGTGTTTTTAAATATTTTTAACCTTGCTTAGTATGTTGTGTTTAATTTGACATGGACGTTGTATAAAATTTCCCAATTTATGCATATCATAATTTGGAAGTGTAAATAATAAACGAATCAAGTTGGAAACAGAATACTGATAAAAGATAGCAAATAATATTGATTACTAAGTAAGATAAATTAGTTTTTTTTATATATATATATAGATTCTAAACTCGGTTATATATAAGTATAGGAAGTCTTTTAGAACGGCTATGTCCGTTGGTCGACAGGTATCAGAGAAAAACGGTAAGATATACAGACAAGCAGTTTTTTTTTTTTTTACATCGATTAGAATTGCAAAGAATAGCTTCTTTAATCTGCTATTCAAACCGGAAGGAGTAAAAAACAATCCATTCCCGGTTATAACGCTGATAGTCATAGAGAAAAAATACTAACAAACAGCGAAGAGAGGCTTTAGCGTCGAAAGAATATATTCCATTTCCGGTAGCAATACTTCCGGTTTCAATATTGATCTCCATAGACGAAAAACAGTGAGAGCTTCCCAGAAATTATTTTTGACATGGATTCAGCGACCCAAGATAGTTCCATATTAGTTCTTATTCTTCTACTAAAAAGTAGGAAGTAGGGGAAGATGGGGTAATAAGAGACACTTGGGGCAATAAGAGACAAAAGTATTTTAAAACGTTAACAGTTTTCAAGTCTGAAGGAAGAACATACTCTGAAAGTTGTAATCGTTATTTAAGTCGTGGTTCGAATTAATTTCTCAGTCTCATACTTCGCCCTTTTCTCCTTTTATTTTCCAGCTACTTTACGACGACTATGATCACTACCCACGCCTACAATTTCGTTATGCGGTAGCTGGAAACGCAATAAACGAAAAGGTAGACAACGTAAATAAATTTGTTAGGCCACGAATATAATAGGACTAAATATTAACTGTACAAATGATAAATTACTTTTCAATAAAAGAAATATAATGTTACTATAAGAGCACAAACATTACATGCCTTTACATTTGCAATATATTCACCATTAACAATTTAATACTATTGACACGATAGCGGCGTGGCTATGATAATAAATGGCGATGGTGGCTTAAAACATAAACTCACGTGTTTCTTCGGCTAGCCTGTTGACGTTGCATCTCCTCTGTCCTGTATTCAAATATATGCGTAGTTGTTGAAGTTGAAGTCCCAACGTTGAAATGTTAACTGCTACTTCCTCGATGAGAATTCCAAGTTGTCACCGTATTATTAGACGAGTACACTTATGTAAAAGATTTGATGTGAAGAACAACAAACTATCACTTCCACATATAGATAGAAAACTTTGTCACTTTGAGTTTTAATATAGAATGTTTACGTGCACGTCATTGACTATTAGTAAAAGTGAGTATAGGCAGCCTAAATGCTGCTTTCAGAAGCGCGTTGGAACGAACGTCGACGATTGCCTCGTCGATTAGGTGCAGAGCAACTGCCCCTTTGTCCAGTCAACTATTGTGTATAAGTTCTAGGTGCTCGAGCGCCCCGATGATGACGTATACTACCAAGTTCACACTCCTTGGCTGAAGAAGTGCGGCCATTTTAAATAATCAAATCAGCGTTGAGCACCATCAAGAAGTAAAGTGTTTTTGCGACTTTCCCGTTTCTTTCGGGACTAAAAGCGTTCACAAAGAGGGTTGTTGTTTCTGCGTCGTATGTCCATACATGGTTATGAAATCGAACGGAAGTCTACTAACACAGATGAACAAACATTCCAAAGCGTTGACAAAGAGTTTCTAGAACACTTGGGTTTATACGAGGGTTGGTTAATAAAGTTCAAAATAAACCTATCCTTTTTCAATATTTCTTTTAAATCGCAAAAATGAGCTGTAGGGCGGTGACAAAGTATTTGAGAACAAGATCCTGTGACGAATATTCGGACCCAAGAGGAACGGGAATGGGGTATGGCGGAAACTTCATAACGAGGAACTACATAATTTATACGGTTTACCCAACATTGTTAGGGTCGTCAAGTCTAGGAGGCTTAGGTGGGCAGGTCATGTACCTAGAATGGAAGAAAGTAGAAACGCTTTCGAAGTCTTGACTGGAAGACCAATCGGAAAACGACCACTAGGAAGACCTAGGCGCAGATGGGAGGATAATATTAAAATGGATCTCATAGGGATAGGAATACAAAATAGAAACTGGATCCAATTGTCTAAGGATAGAAGCCAGTGGAGAGCTTTTGTGAACGCGGCATTGAACCTCCGGGTTCCATAGGCCATAGAGTTAGTTAATTAGTTAACAGTTTTCAAGTCACATTTCTAATTCTTTGTGTATGTATACTTCGTTACTGGCCACACAATAGAAAATTATTTTATTTTTTGCAATGTACAGAAAGACTGCGAAAAAAATATTTGTTTTAAATTTTCAGTTATTGTCTCTTATAACCACATATGGGGTAATAAGAGGCGCTGCTCACAAGTAAACCTTACGTTTGGGTGAATCGAGTTGCTGACTGAAACACATATGAGAAAGTAGTACTAAATATGGTCAGTATTTCAGTGAAGTTGTAGGTGCGAAGCTCCAGGGGTTTAGGAGATACAGCTACCAGAACATCACATGGAAGTACAGAATAGTCTTCATACAGTTGGAGGTAAAAGCTCTGTAAGACCTCTTGTAACGACAAAAGGTGAATAACAAATATATGGATACATATTAGAACTAGGGGGAAGTTATAAAGTAAGGGTATACCTGACGGCGGCCATCTTGAAATCCGCCATTTTGAATTAAGGTAAAGTTTTTAAAATAGGAATACGGTTATGTGATACATGATTTAAGGCTCAAATTTAATCAGAAAAACAATGGTGACGTTAATTTTGATTTACGCGCAATTGGTAAAAAGTTACAGGGAAATTAAATATTGTTGCAGCATATATATTAGTCCTTTACCCCACCTTGCAAATTTTGTGTTAATGATAATAATTAAATAAAAAGCAGGTGGATAAATATTAGGTCTATGGTAAGAGTTGTCTTGATGGCGGCCATGTTCAAATCCGCCATTTTGAATCAGATACGTATAACAGTGACACCTTATTAATAGCAAATTTTACCATAAATCCAACGGTACAACCATTTTTGCTTTATCATTAACCAGCACAAAATTAAATGGGAATAGAGTAATGCAATAGATGACTTCAGGCTAGAATGCTGGTTAATGATAAAGCAAAAATTGTTATACCGTTGGATTTATGGTAAAATTTGCTATTAATAAGGTGTCACTGTTATACGTTTTGTTTAAAACTTTTATCTGATTCAAAATGGCGGATTTGAACATGGCCGTCATCAAGACAACTCTTACCATAGACCTAATATTTATCCACCTGCTTTTTATTTAATTATTATCATTAACACAAAATTTACAAGGTGGGGTAAAGGACTAATACATATGCTGTAACAATATTTAATTTCCCTGTAACTCTTTACCAATTGCGCGTAAATCAAAATTAACGTCACCAATGTTTTTCTGATTAAATTTGAGCTTTAAATCATGTATGACATGACACTATTCCTATTTTAAAAACTTAACTTTAATTCAAAATGGCGGATTTCAAGATGGCCGCCCTCAGGTATACCCTTACTATATGACTTCCCCCTAGTCCTAATATGTATCCATATATTTGTTATTCACCTTTTGTCGTTACAAGAGGTCTTACAGGGCTTTTACCTTCAACTGTATGAAGACTATTCTGTACTTCCATGTGATGTTCTGGTAGCTGTATCTCCTAAACCCCTGGAGCTTCGCACCTACAACTTCACTGAAATACTGACCACATTTAGTACTACTTTCTCATATGTGTCTCAGTCAGCAACTTGATTCACCCAAACGTAAGGTTTACTTGTCAGATTTCTTTCCTGCTTTGTCTTGTTATTAAACTGGGATTACAGGAGATATGCCTAAAATCTATTCTATTGCCTTATCTTTTTACATGTTTTTATTCTTTCTACTTTTCTGTCAGTGAAAATTAAGATTAGTGAAAGTCGTACTTGCAAGTTGAACGCTTTTAATTACAAACTATATAAATGACAACCTTTCATAATTTGTGAAGTTTTTCACTCATTCTGAACATTTTGGAATGACAAAATTACACATTGTTATCATATAAACCTTTTTTTAATTAAAAAGATTGGGCCTACATCGTAAAACAACTCGTTATGCTACAGTGACTTCTTACACAGTAGGCTATACAAAATTAAATAGGCTAAACCAAAATGAAAAATAGCCTCCGTGAATAATTTTAACAATAATGGAATGGAACTTTAAACCCTAAAACAGAAAATAGGCTAGTCCAAAACTTCTTAAACCAAACATTCTCTCTTTTTAACAGAATGGAGCTTCTTAATAGTTACAAATTCTGTTCTTTTAACAATGAACGGATTATTTCCTAATAAAATTGCAGGACCATAAAAGATAAACACTTTATTCACTTTCTGACTATCATCATGAGAAACCCAGTGGAACTCAAATCTTCAGTTAGTGAAAATAGAAAGACCAAACGACGGTTTCTTATTACCCCGACAAAACAAAACAAAACAAAACAAAAAACGGGGTAATAAGGGATACGCAGTTTCTGGCAATCTCATTTATCAGAGAAAAACTGGAACAATTTCACTTTGAAGTATCACTAATGGTGTACAAATTTATGCAACCAATTTTTTAGAAACATTTATAACTAATTTGTTAAAAAAAATCTTCACGAAAAAGACTGACTGACTTTAGGTACCTAAAGCTTTTGGAGACAGTTTTTGAAAGGCAGAAAATAAGGTAAAGAAGTTGCCTAAAAGTAACGAATTTTTAAAGGCTTATACACAGAAGGATACAATAAGCTGTAGATTTTTTTTTTCGGTTTCCCTGATGATAAACCAAACCCATATTCTCTCTTATTACCCCATCTTCCCCTAGTTAAAACTAGTACAGCTTTCAGCTTCAACATTGTTTCCTATTATTATTATTATTATTATTATTATTATTATTATTATTATTATTATTATTATTATTATTATTATTATTAAAGTATTCTGCCTTTGGCAGGTCCTGGAACTAATTATTTTTTTTTATTTATTTTAGGTTTAGGCCTGGAAATGTTTCTTCTACATTGCTCTATATTCAGATTCCTCTTTTAACTCATAATATTTTCTTCTATTTTTCAAATCAGTCGATCAGTTATGTTCTTCCTATTCCTCGCTTTCCTTCCATCTTTCTTTCTATGCCGGTATGAAGAAGACAACCTCTTCGCAAGATGTGTCCAATCCAATTGGCCTTCCTACGAAGGATGCTGGCTAAAAGCGCTCTCTTCTCTTCTATCCGTTTTAAAGCATCATCATTTGTTACTCTCTTCGTCCATTTTATTTTCTCCATCTTCCTCCAACATCACATTTCTAAGCTTTATAAATATTTCCACTCTAACTTCCGTAATGTCCAAGTTTCTGAACCATACAGACCAACTTTTTCCAATATAGTAATAACGAGCCTCAATTACTCGCTTCGCTGATTTAAAATAAGAAAAAAGTAGTAGTATGTTCCGTCAGTCAGTCACTTTTTACTATTATTGAAGCCCTCTCTGATATCGATCATATATATATATAAATCTTCCTCTCCCCCTCTCCTAAGTTGCAAGGCTCAATTTGGATTAAACGCCATCGGAAGTGTCATTATTTATCTCAGTAACCCTGAAATCTATGGATTCGGCACTAATATCAGCCATTTTCGATCATTTTTATATATCTAACTCTCTCCTCCTCGCTCAAGTTGCGGGGATGAATTTGGATTTAAACGACATCTGAAGTGTCACTGTTCATCTCAGTAACCCAAAAACTATGGATACGATACTAATATTCTATAAGTCATTTTCGATCTTATATATATCAAAGTGAAATGTTAAAAACTATCTCAGGCCGTAACTTCATCTATATTGAAAATTTGATCGAGATTGGTCGGGTGATTCAAGAGCTATTCAGTGACAAACATAGTCACTTTCATTTTTATTACATAGACTGTAAGCAGTGGAGCACTCAAGTACGGAGCGCTCAAGGGGGGATAGTACGAGGTTTTAACCTCCCTTGAGCAAAATATTATATAAAAGTAAATCATTACCATGTCAATATAGGTTTACAAACACCTAAACTACATGAACTTAGGAGGTTGAATCTCGCCTCGTAACGAACTTCTGCGTACGCTACTGATTGTAAGAAATAGAGAGAAACTTTTTTTGATATACAGGATGTTTCGAAAGAACACCGACAACCTTTGGGAGGTGATTCCTGACACCAAGATAAGACAAAAAGTATAGACCAACCTGGGTGCACAAATGCTTCCTTTCGGAATTATAGGCTGCCAGAAACATAAAAAAAGAGCTTTCAAGGTCCATAGTTCCCAAACTATGCGACCTATCGTAGTCGGGTCAAGGCTTTATTTAGGAACTAGTATGTGTCCTATCCAAATATCCAAGTTGCTGAATCCTCCGGTACTTCCGCAACAGTTTTTATAGTGATAGTTGGTGAGTACTTCAAATTTTGTGTCCGTAGCCAAACTCCCTCTATAAAAATTGTTTCGTGAGTACCTTAGAATTATGAAACATGTATTTTTGGATAGTGTGCATATTAGTTCCTAAGTGAAGTGTTGACCCGACTACGATACGTCTATAGTTTTGAAACTATGGACCTTCAAAGTTAATTTCTTTTTGTTATGTTTCCGGCAGCCTATAACTTCGAAAGGAAGCATTTGTGCACCTAGGTTAGTTTAGTCTATACTTTTCGTCTTATCTTGGTGTCAGGAATCAGCTCCCAAACGTTGTCGGCGTTGTTTTGATACACCCTGTATATTCAATCTCGAACCCTGTCCCTCTGTTGTAACCGAAAGTTGTAGACCTACTACTTTTAATCTTAGTTTTAAATGCTCATACTATGGACACCACCCATCGCTTCACAATGCGAAGCGAAACCTACTTATTAATATTTAAGAATTTAGCTACCTAACAAGCTAGTCAATTCAGTATATACCTGTACACACATCTGTGATTTATCAGCAAATTAACTTCACAATCTCACAATATAGGCCTATTAGCTCTCGTCTGAAGAGAATTTTCAGCTTTTATACCTTTCGAAGCGTATATAAAGTTCTCTAAATACAGTTTGCTGCTAATTAAGATATAAAAGGAATGTATGTATATAGGTTTCCCGTTTCTGTACGTGTGGAAGCGTGGACCGTTGCTATAGCAACCGTCTCATAGTCAACAGCACTGAAGAGGGTGGGAAGCGTAAGAGAACAATAGAATCGAGGGCGAAAGGAAGAAATATTTCCTGCAGGATTAACGCACTATTATCTCGGTCGGGTGCCTCAGTCTCTTTCTCTTTGCCAAGCAATGAAATTTCATTTCGCTTTCAAAAGCTCATGGCTCCTTTATCTCTCTCACTCGGATATTTCCCATCCCAATTTTTCCAAATGATTATGGAATATGATTTTAAAAAAAATCGATAGAGGCTGTAAAGAGTACTCCTGTTAATTTTTGTTTTTAAATCTTTTTTTTTTTTTTTTGGTAATGGATGGACTTGATCGAAGCTGGTTTCCGTGTCATTTTTTATTTTCAAAAATTGCTCCAAATTATAACAAGATTAGGAAACGTATGGATTATATATATATATATATATATATATATATATATATATATATATATATATATATATATATATATATATATATATATATATATATATATATATATATACGGTGATACAAATGGGCGTGTATCTCGCTAACTCTACTGTAGACGATTTAGCGTCGCTACTAGAACCGCTATATTGCGGGCTTACATTGAAATTTAAAACTAACGACCAGTGGCGGCGTAAGGCAAAGTGGGGCCCGGGGCCAGTGAAGTAGATCGGGGCCCCTTTTCAAACAATCATGATTTATATACTTCTATTTTTGACATTACACAAATGGGATGACATTCAGCATCCCTGTCTATTTTTTTAATACTTAGAACCGCCTTCATGCTGGTATCTAAAAATAAAACTGGACCACGACTATCATTGCATATTGTTTTCTTTTTTATTCATTTTTAAACAAAAGGACACGATAGAGAAAGGATTAGGGATACAAGTGTAACGGAAACTACAACCCACGACTAAAATAACATAATCTTAAGAACAAACAAAACAATAATCAAGAATTTATCCTACACCTATACTATCCTAGTATCAACGCGTACTGTAATTAGATAGAGTAGTGGAAGTAATGCTCCTAATAATACATTTGGGGACAAAATTACCTACAAAATGTAACAATGAGCTGATATTGCAAAAATTGCAAATAATAATATAATTGATGCGATTTCTAAATGTAAGCTCTTTTCTAGAATTATTTGTTCGGTTCTCGCCTTTGGTGTTTCTCCTCTGCAATTTCTCGTATGAGTCAGTTTATTCATAGTTTCTCCCTCTCGGAAATTGCGCTACCTGGGTTTTATTTGGTTATATTTTTCTTCTACAATTAGACCCATTCACTTTAACATTAGGTTCCTCTCCAGTGATCATACATAATAGTTAAACACTTTTTTTTTTTATCGAACTAGCTGTAAATACTGGCTAGAATAGATTTCTCTCCTGTGTGTCTTCTTCATTTATCTTTCACTAGGTTTCTCTCCAGAGATAATGTACGATCTATTTAGCCCCACTACTTTTGTCGAAGTATCAGTGAATAGTTAAGCACTAGAATATTTCTCTCCTGCTTGTCTATTTTACTACTGTTTCCAGATTTCAAACTTGTTTTATGATTATATTATTTTGTATTTAATAATTCAGTCATGTTTATATTCTGTCACTTATGACTATTTCCATTATCGCTTATTAACGTAGTATTAGAATATATTATAACAAAAAATCCTGAATGTATTGAATAATTGGGGATATATTATAGATTAGATATGTAAGCACAGAATTCTACTACGGGTTATACCATCCTACTTTTCATTACCAGCTATCATCAGTCAACTGACAGATCTTAACGGCTTTTTATTGCTCTTTTGGTACTTTTGTATTTTTATTGCCTTTACTTGAAACATGAAACTACTTTCGACAGTAGTTCCACTACCATATTAGCCTGTGTTCCACCAACATTCAGAATGATACATTCCTTGCTTTGGTAGCAGCGAAAGTCTCAACTATATTATCAGAATCCAAAGTGGGTGCTAGTTCATTTTCGATAGAAATAATGTCCAGATTCATGAATCTTTCTTGACTCCTTGTGGGACGGAAGTATGATTTTATCAATTTCATTTTGCTGAAAGACCTTTCACATGATGAGACAGATACGTGTAGTTTTATCAAAATCTGAAGAGCGGTTGGCAAACTTTAGTAAATTTCAAGTTCCATTGAAGATACATATTTCAGGATGCCTTGTGGGGAAAAGTAGAACTGTTCTTTAGCTTTCTGAGCACGCCTTAGTGAACGGATTATATTCTTACAATCCTGAAATAATTCTAAACCATCCAGGTCATTCGAGTAGAACAAAGCCAAATCATAGCAATATGCTTTTAGCTTTTCCTTGCTCTCTTCATCTAGTGCTGCACAAAGTAGGCCATAGAACACAGGAAACCAAATCTGTCGTTGAGGTCATGCATCTGAGTAAAATGATCATACATTTGTTGTCCCATCTCATCTAGAATTTCATTGATAGAGCGCTTCACTTTGGCCTGTGCAGTCAGGGGTTTATTCTTTGCTTCTCCAGGTATGCATTTCTTTCTCCTGTGTGTATCCACAGTTATGTTCCATGCTCTGCAACTTCCTTCAGTTGCAGATATGATTTTCTTGCCCAGCTCAAGTCTCCTCGTATCAATGGTGTCAACCATGCTCGGTAACTGAATAAGAGTTTGATTGAAACTCATATCCTGAGATTGAAGGCATTTTTGGATCAGATTAATATATGAGAGATCTGCAGACCAGAAATATAGTAAAGCGATGAAGTTAAATGACTGGATGCTTGCAAGAAAAAGACAAGCATTTCCTCTAATATCAAGTGCTTCAGTCAAAGTGTCACGCAGATCTTCCAACAGATCAATTACTTCATCCAGTTGACTAGAAAGTGCCTTCAAAGCTTCTGCTTTTGAACTTCATCTAATGTCAGTTTTACGTTTCAGACCAATTTTTACGTGATTTTGCAGCACATTCCATCGGTGGGTAGATCTAGAGAAGAATACCAAAAACACTCCATTGCTCCAAATAAAGTGTTCGCCGGAACGTTAACGTGCGCAGCATGTAAGCCACAAGGTTCAATGAATTATTGTTACAAGGAACGAAAATGGCCAAAGGGCTTATATTCCGTATCAAAGATTGAGCTCCAGAATATTGTCTGGTCATTGTAGACTGATTTTATCACAAGATTGGCATCTGCAATCTTAATATCAAGCCTATCACGTTGTAGTTACTTCAGTATTTCAGCAGTCTTTCCTATGGCGGAGATAAAATCAATAAATGCTTCCCAAACTTGAACAGAATCACGTTGTATGTCAACAAATCTAATGATTTGTGACAACTCTTCCACATGAGAACAATCAGAAGTTGAATTAAATATAATTCTGAAGTATTTTGAATATTTGAACACTTGTTTTCTTATTGAACATTTTCTTCACTCTAAATTTGTGGGCTGAAATGTAAATTCATACGCCAAATACAAGAGCAGAAATGGGGAAACCAGCTAAACAAAAGGTTTTCGCTCGCTGAAAATTCGACTTGTAAAGGACAATAGAAAAAGACAGATGAGAAAAACAAGTGAATCTGCGACTATAGCGTCTGCACCAAAGAGCTTTCAGTTAGCAACAGAATGTTAGTACCCTCATCAGTGGTGTATTTGCGATTTCGGGGGGAGGGGGGGCTTTGTATGAAAATGTGAAAATTGTGCAAGATATTTCATATACTTTACTATAGTAAGTAAGATTTCGGGGAGCTTAAGCCCCCTAAATACGCCACTGACCCTAATAAAGCATTACGTTCATCCCTTCTTTCTACCCTGCTCTTGAACTGATATGTGAATAAATAAATAAATAAATAAACAGTGATGTTTTCGGAAGCAGGCTAGCAGATGGGGTCCCATTACTTGTATCATAAGACCTTAGAATATAAACAACACAAAATACTTTGACTTTCTTTTATCATATTTTAATCTACACAGCTTTTTCCTTTAAATTTCTCTGAGGTTATTGAACAAAGTGAAACTTTTATTTTATTCATATTTTAATCCACATAATTTTTTCCTTTAAATTTGTTTGGGGCCCCAAGAGAGTAAAACTTTTATTTTATTTATTTTTCACCTACATTCAACATTTTTCTTTGATTTTCTTGGGAGTCCCAAGAAAATGAAACGTTTACTTTATTTTTCATTTATATTCAGAACTTTTTCCTTTAAATTTCTTTGGGAGCCTCCAAGATAATGAAACTTTTATTTTATTATTTTTAATCTACATTCAGTTTTTTTTTCTTTAAATTTCTTTCGGGTCTCCAAGAGAGTGAGGCCCTAAGCTCATAGCTTGTATAGCTTATACAGAAATCCGGCAGTGGTTAGCTTTATTAGACAAATATTTTTGTTGTTTCATCCGTCATTTGGTGTAATATTGATTGACAATTAATTGCGTTTTCTTTTAGGGAAGGTGTGGATTATAAACCTTGACATCTCTTGTACGGCTCATGCTAACGAAGTTCCTTAGTAATTATTTTCTTACCTACCGCCGGGGCCCCCCAGAAAGTGGGGCCCGGGGCGAGGGCACCGCTCGCCCCCCCCCTTAAGCCGCCACTGCTAACGACGGTATCGCATTTGAATCAGAAATCCTAGTTCTGCCAGTTTGAAAATTGCTGTATAATTATGAGGTATTATATGCCATATCTACTAATTTACGAGTTTAAAGTAAGAGGCATGATAGCTCAGTAGTAGAATGTTCACCTCTGGTAGTGAGAGGTCTCTGGTTCGTTCCCAAGCCATGCGAGTTTGTACTGACCAACATCATGTCCACGAATTGCATATTATTCACTTCCGATTATCAACCATCTGCTTTAACTAAATGGCGTAATCATGACATATTAGAAATTTCATTTCATTTCTAATTGATAGTTTGTAAGTGGTATTTTGTAACTGTTAGGTGTTGTTTGTCATCGTTAGAAGACAAACAATAATAGACACAATCTGCCACTTAAGGGTGTGTTTATACCGAAATTTTCTGATTTCATCCGTCCTTTTTCCTCTTTCAACGGGACGGGAAAAGTAAAACAAACACATTATTTTAAATGGAACCTGGTGATACGCATGCTGAAGCAAGCCTCGTGTCTCCTTTGTTTTATCAACAAACATACTTTTTTAAAAAAAAAAAAAAAAATAGACAATCATGTAGACAGCATGTTGATTGGCTAATCTTTCTCTCACACACATATACAGTGGTTCTGCTTGCTCAGTGACGTTTAAAACAGGGTTGCAAGCCGCAAACGTTCAACTGTTTAAG
This sequence comes from Thermobia domestica, assembly GCF_964235325.1. NCBI lineage: Eukaryota > Metazoa > Arthropoda > Insecta > Zygentoma > Lepismatidae > Thermobia > Thermobia domestica. The sequence goes on from NC_137454.1 coordinate 296,952,439, forward strand.
TCTAAGCCTCAGAGAATTCTTTGAAAATTTTTGCTGCCAACCCTAACTTGCCTCTGAGTAAGAACAAATTATCGCTAAACTCGGTATAAATACGGTGTTATATAAAGGATGAAGGGTAATTCGAGATAGGACAATTGAAAAGGAAAGGGTGAAAAGAGAAAACATTGCTATAACCATACCCTAGCAACTTTTTTTTTTTTTTTTTTTTACACGTATAGTACATAAATAAAGAAACAAACTGTTTCAGCAGAACAAAAACTCCCAACTGCATGAGATTGACAGCAAATAACTCGAAACCTACGTGTGAGAATTTACCCTCAAGTATGTCATTTTGCTTCGCTGGATGTGACCTATCGATTGATGATGTCTCATCTTTGGGCTTTTCCTCCCTTAAACAGTAAAATAATATTGTAGGATTTTTAAGCATTAGTATAATGAAAGAAGCAGAATGAAAGTGAGCACCTCCAAGAAAACTTGTGCTTTTGAATAGTGCCTACATACGAGTAGCTGGACCAAGATTTAAATCTACATTACATACGTGCATAAGCACTCTAACACTGATAGTCATCGTGATTCTTGGGACATTAGAACAACAAACAGACGTTTTATTTTCGATGTTAAGTTCTGTTTATCGGCAGGTACTAGAGAACACTTGCCACGAAAAAAAGAGAGAAAATACATAGTTATATACCTTGGTAGTATACAAAATAACACTATATATAAGTTCATTTATAAATAACATGGTTTTATCCAAAACTGCGATTAAAAGTTAAATAAAATAATGTTTTATAATAGTAATAAAATCGTAGGGCACCCATTTAGGTTAAATTAAATGAATTCCTATTATCAAACATTAATAACAAAAATTAAATGCACTTTAAAAACTAAGTTTTACATCCTATTTTCATGTATGATAAGATTACAGCCTTCATTCTTTATTATAGACCGGGTAGATTTTGCATGAACTATGATTCTGATATAAGATGTACACTAGCATGTCAATTTAAGTAAGATGCCTTTGGCGTAGGAGATTTCTAAAACTTGTTAATGTTCTGCTAGCGAGAGTCACTTAGCTTCAGTCTACATCTTATAATTCACGATTTTCTTCTGAAATGTACGACTTACTGTATGTGTTTCACTTTTATTCTGTTCTTGTGCATAATCGTATCTTTGCACTGCAAATTGCTAAGTTTGGTGCAGGTGTGCACCAAAAGATGAACAAGTTAATTAATGATCACTATTTCGAAAAAAAAAAAATCAAAATGAATTTAGTTATAAAACTCATGACAAGCAAACGCAAAAACTTAACAAAAGTTGTTAAAAGGCACAGGCTGGTAGCCAGTCCCAAAATGTAGGGGGGCCCGATCCAACCATATTATGGGCCATCACCATATTATAGTTCATTTGCAAGCCTATCGTGAAAATTTTAGGGGCAGCAAAAATTTAGGGGACCCGACCCCCTAGACTCCGCTGGATACGGGCCTGAAAAGGCAACTGCTACTCCATTATTCTTGATTGTACACGAGATATCACTCTCTGTTACGTTGTGATGTATTGGGCAACTTTCTATAAGAATGCAAATTGTAAACAAAGGCACCTATGAAATCGAGAATAATTCTATTTGCTACTCGACATTCTGACAGTCAATATTATATCGTCAACACTTTTACAACCGAAGAAGGGTACCACGGTGCTCCCTCGCCCTAGGCCCCGCAAAGGCTAAGCCGCCGATAACTACAAGCCTAGGAGAGAAGCGTAAATATGTGCCAACTGTATGAGATAGACCTAATTACATCAAATAACTAATGAACTTTGATTGCTGTGCTTGGTTACCTCAGAGAGAGAGAGAGAGAAAAACAATAAAGGAACCATTGGTTCAAGATCGTTTCCTAGCATTGTAAGAAATCCTGATAAGTCAGGGGTGCCCACAAGGGGGGCTATGACGCAAACTGCGTCATTGAAATATTTGGGGGGGGGTTAAAAATCTATATAAATATGTTTGAGAGGGTGTAAAAATAAATCGAAAAGATTTTTTTTTCATGGAAGAACACCTACGGATAGGCAATTGAGGGAGGTGCGTCATGGACACGAGGGGGGGTGGGCACCACTGGATAAGTTCAACATTTCCTAGATAGAAACCATCTGTAGCGTAGCCAAGGAGTTTAAGGGGCTCGACTACTCTAAGTCTAATAAATAGACTAATATTGTGTATTTGAAGTTCAAACTCATTACAGTGGCTCGGATTACAAATTAAACTGTAGTAGGTCCAATGTCTCTTATATAGCATTGGTGCTGAAAAAGCCCCCACTATACTACAACCGACAAACTGAAAGCGTTAGTTACTAAGTAACGCTACACAAGAACATGCTACTTTTGAACCCAGTAAACGCAAAACTGCATATTTCAAAGTCCAATTTGATATTTTTCATATGAGGCGTTCGCAGCACAAGGAAGTCTAATTGAATTACCAAAATTCTGAAGTGAAGAGACTTGAAGTTTCTATGATACGCTTACGTACATGGAAAAAGTTATCACTGATTTTCACATTGTGAGAGTTATTTACAACATTTGGACATTAATCTTCTAAGCTCTGAAGGAACCTTCAAGTAGAGATCTTAAAGATGAAATGTGTCAAAAAAACAACCAAAAAGTGGACTTGATTCCCTTGTCCACTGAATACACCATATTTTTAAACATTTTTTTTTTTTTTACGTAAATACAAACGAGAACTTACGATGTAGAAAAAAAAAAGAGCTAGAATGAAACTTTTGTTTATGTAATGTAAATGGAAAGTTGTGGAGCAATAAGTAGTGGAAACTCTTCAAACTTGGTGCAAAAAAATATAATAATGATGGTGGTCATTGGGGAAAGAAAAATGAAAATTTAAAACAAATGATACTTTTTTTGTTTTGTTTTGTTAAAAAGGCATCCAGCAACCGAAAGAAAAGATAATACCAAATTAAAAACTGAGATGTAGAGAAGAAAATATAAATAGAAAGAAGACGGTATTAAAAATAACAATAATAAAAAATGCTGTACTCTCATTATTTGCAATTTACTTATTGCCTGGCTTCTGCCGTTCTTTTTTTTTTTTTTTTTCACTAACTCTGCTTGGTAGATTGCATAGACAAAAGCCATCATCCAAGCATTTCTCTCTGAAGAAGTTGAGAAGCTATCTTTCTCTTTTCTTCATGTTTCTGTTTATGGTTGAGTACACTGCAGGAGTAACCCAACAATAACAGTAATAAAAAAAATAATAAAAAAAATAACAAAGATATCAGTAGCTTGTGTAAGATTTACAAAACGAAAATTTATTACAATTGCTTGTTCCACGCTTTCACTATTTGGGCTTTGTTTACTCTGCACTTCTCCAAACAAAAAGATTTCTCCTTTTTTTCTTGTTTCAAAAAAGCAATACTCATATTTTTAAAGTTTCTTGTATTATACCAATCTTACTGTATATTAAATTGCAATCATATTTCCTGATAAAAATACGTCACCTGTAGAAACATTCAACTAGAGCGAACTATTTTTAAGAAGATGTTCAAAGGGATATGAAAAAAACATCAAATTATTTCAAATTCGAAGTATCCAAAAATCATGTGGTTTTAAATATATTAAATCAAGCGAACAAAACTACTGTACATGAAAAAAAAAACGGTGATTAATCTGTAGCACACTTTACCTTTTAAGGCAGCATATTATTTGCATGATCCAATGCAAAGAAACGAAATTTACTCGACCACAAATTAAGCCATCTTTATGGAAGACACGTTTAAGTACAATAGTACACGCACAAAACCACATACACAAGTAACAATTGTAATTATCTGCTCTCACTTAAAGAAGTACCTGATCTTCGTTTGTTTTCACACGTCCAACAAAATCATGTTTAATGTCATTTATTACGTGAAATACTCATTAGCAACATTTGGTTAACATTCAACAAATCTTAAGTTTTTAATCATTTCTGAAGCTGCAGATGGCATGGACATAACGCTTTTTCTTTATTTTATCATCGATTTCTTCTTTTACCATCATCAGATGGATTGTATTTTTGTGTCCGCTTCCTTGCGGGTGCTTCTCACAACTGAAAACCAATTGAAACTGCGTTTTTCTGTGCGCAATCTGTCCAAATACTAAAAGTTCTTTTATTTCAAATTATCCATAAAGGAGTTTCTCCAAATTATCCATAAAGGAGATTCAAAAGTTCGATTTATTCACGATTTTTACCATCGCTTTCAATACAGTTTTCAAGGGGAATGGACTTCTCTTTGAATTATCCAAGTTCGAATTAAAGAGAGTTCCTTGTATTATCATAAGCGGTTTAGATTTGTCGGGATAGTTTTCATAGGAAACAGGAAGAGAAAAAGTGATAAAATAAGAGGAGAAAAGAATAAATAAGCTACTTTCTTTTATTATTTTTGACAACTCTGCATCTAACTGCAAACCACTTACTATAAAGTATACATATCTGTATAACACGTATGTAACAACATGAAGCATCTCTTAAGATAAAATATATCTATTTGGAGATTAAATGTCGTTGCAGATGCTAAAGCCTCTTTCCATATCCCGCCAGTGGAGCAAATTTCGTATCCACTTGGAATGGTATCTCTGTAATATTCCAAATTCGACAATATTCAGCTTCTTCTGAAGATTAACCTCAAGCTTTTCTTTGGCAAAAATCATTAACTATTTATTGCCTCGGTTCTTTTTCTAATCGCTGTTATTCCAAGTCTTCAGTATTTGTATCCTTAGATACGAAAACAGTTCTGTCTGCAAGTCACGAATTTCTCCTGGCTGAAGAAGTTCGTGCCTTGGAAGTTGTGCTTGCGTCGTTTGGATCCAGAGAAAGCGAAAACAAAATTTCTGGACAGGAAATTGCATACACAGTCCACGGGTAATCAGGAAATGTTGAGTAAAATTTTGAAAAGGAACAGTAATAGAAGAGAAAGTGGATTGGGGTAGATAAAGGAATGAAGGGATAAAGAATCCAAAAGCAATAAGAAAAAAAAAAGCTTGAAAATTATCTTTCGGATACCTTATTTTTGCTGAAAGAAAAAAGTGTGTGCCTAAAATTCCTAAGTCTCCTTATAAATGAAAAGTAATGATAGATAATAATAATAATAATAATAATAATAATAATAATAATAATAATAATAATAATAATAATAATAATAATAATAATAATAATAATAATAATAATAATAATAATAATAAATTACTACCTCTGAGTCACTTTAATGTTTGTATTACAAGAAAGCTTCTGAAAATATTTTTTTAATCAATAATAATGTACTGAGCTTTTGAAATGCTGGCATATTTCCATTTCCATTTAACTATCTGATAATTAATGGAATAAGAATAGCTGATAATGAAAACAACAAGAGAGTGAGGAAAGGACGTCGGCAACTTTCCAAAATATTACTCTCGACTCCAGTGTGCAGGACGTAACTACATATTTCATTTGATGATTAATTGCAAATTAAGTTAGATTCGATATTAATGTGTTTATTCCATTAACAATGGATAAAACTTTGCAATGTAGAGGATCACAGTAACCGGATTCATGTTATATATTAATGCGATTTAAAATAATAATAATAATAATAATAATAATAATAATAATAATAATAATAATAATAATAATAATACATGCTTATCTTTCTGCAAATTTAACAAAGTAAAATAGAGAATTGAAATTCCGTAAGTGAATAATGGCACAAAATAATAAGAATGGCATGATAAAAATAAATAAGTAAAAAGACCATAGTCAAAAGGTCGTTCGTTGCATAAGAGATGTTATTCTGGAAAGGAGTAAAAATCAGTTCTAGAACTAGTAATGATCTAAATACTAAGAAAAGTAGCTAAGCTAATGTAAGCAAATAGAAGAGTATAACACTCAGTCAAACGTTGAACCAATGATGTTGGATAAGCAATTTGTCAAACGATAAGAGAAATACCCTATGATCTAGCAAATCAAAAAATTCCAACTAACTAACTAACTCTATGACCTATGGAACCCGAAGGTTCAATGCCGCATTCACAAAAGCTCTCCGCTGACTTCTATCCTTAGCCAACTGCATCCAGTTTCTACTTTATATTCCTATTTCTGCGAGATCAATCTTAATATTGTCCTCCCATCTGCGCCTAGGTCTTCCTAGTGGTCGTTTTCCGATTGGTCTTCCAGTTAAGACTTTGAAAGCGTTTCTACTTTCTTCCATCCTAGCTACATGACCTGCTCACCTGAACTTCCTAGATTTCATTACCCTAACAATGTTTGGTAAACTGTATAAATTATGTAGTTCCTCGTTATGAAGTTTCCGCCATTCCCTAAAAAATTCCATAGATTCTACAAGTCACACCCAAATAAAATTTTCCAACATGGGACTATCTTTTGTTTCTTAATCGCTATTTTCCTAATCGATATGTTCAATATCTTACGTAGGTAGTTTCACTTTCCTATCCAACGATTAGTCCTATCCAATAATTCATTTACATAGACCCAATATTTTTGCTACTAAAATGTTAATAATGTTAAATTTAAGCTCATCCAACAAGTATATAATTAATCACTTTCTGCAGAATATAGTGAGACACGTGATAATACTTCTTGCCTTAAGACGAGGTTTCAGATTACACAACGCCAGTTTTTGGCCACTCGCATAGCACTTGTCAAAGTTGCCATTACAAAAAATGGTGATTTTGACAATGCATCATCCAATATTATAAAAAACCTGTCTGAAACTAGTGAACTAACTACATTTTCAGGTTATGGGAAATTAACCTCTATGGAAACAGTGACAACTTGACACGAACTGCTGCCACTAGAAAATGGGCTACACGTGTCTGTTGTGTCACTTTCTACATTTTGTTGTGGCGTAAGGTCCGGTGTGGATTTTATGCTTAAACTCAGAAATCAGCGAGAATGTATAATTAATTCACTCTTGTTTGAGACAACTCAAATGACAATAGCATAATTGGACGTAATAATTTTGATTTATGTTACTGTTTTTGGTGAATGTGAAATAAGTAAAGAACAAAAAAAGTATACTTCGCTCAATCTTTTCTGATAATTTCTAAATATTTGTGATTAGTGGAGGTGTCTGAAACCAGAGTGAACTAATTACATTTTTGCCGATTTTAAAGTTGAAGCATAAAATTGTGCGTATTTCACATCAAATCTTATTCCACAACGAACCAAGTGTAGAAACTGACGGAACGGTCACTTGAAGTACATTTCTCAATGGCAAAGAAGTCACTATTTCCATAAAGGCTAATCTCAACATGAAAATATAGTTCGTTCCGGTTTCAGACAGCTCATATGTTCTCCTACACTGTCAATACGATGCAAATCAGGGGACTCTTAGGAACAATCGAGGTGGAAAATAGATACTGAATGACTTCGAGATAGTTATAGTTGTGTGCACTGGACACTAGTTATGTTCAAACATAGGAAATTAGATACACGTACGAAAATTGTGTGCATTCTGGAGGTGTAGTTGGAAAAACAGAAACAATTTTGTCATTCAGAAGACAATGATACGCATCAGGTTAACGTTTACAGGAACTTCGAAGTACAACGTTGAGCAATACGAGGTTACTTTTGACTACTAGGTTTACACATGCCGTCGCTCAATATTACGCTCACCATTATGATCCTCTTTCTGAAGGCAGGAAATATGTATTGTATATCAGTGGCGTAGCATGCTTTTCAACTTAGATGTAGAGTTGCCTCCTGCTTTGAAATTAGAGGGCATACCGAATTTTAAGAAAATTTACATCATACCGGATTAGGCTTAAGAGCAATGCATTATAAAGTAAGACACCAAACTATCCAAAAATACTCATAAAATATAAGATTAGCATCTGTAGATCGACCTACAATGTGTACCTATGACTATCAAGACATCGATATTCTGTCACTTTTTTTTTTTTTTTTTTTTTTTTTTTTTGCGAGCAAAGACATCACCACCAATGATGGTATTATTTGAATGGTTCAATGCTTTATAACGTCTGTTCAAATAATTGCCAAGGAACTAATGCTACGAGTTTCCAGCTCTATGTGTTGTTAGTTTAAATTTTCATTCATGTCTTTCTAGATAGAAAGACTTTCATCCATAGTCTTTCTATCTATTTTTCCAGGTACAAAATTGGGCTTGAGAAACCGGTAATCTGCAGATATTTGGTAAGTATGTTCCGCTTTAGGCTTACAAAAAGTGGCAAATCTGCTTAGGGGAAGCTATTACTTATTCTGAATATTTAATGCATTATTATTATTAATATTCTGTATTATTCTTAAATCATTATTGCATCATTCATTGTAATGCATCATTACGTATATTAAGGGAAGCGGCACTACCGCAGCTTCTACGGACAACACACCTCTCCTGCATATGTTTTCCCGAGGACGATTAAATTTCGTCAATTAGCTTAAGTTCGTGGGAATAACGAGGAAATAAGTCACACGACACAATACCTCTTTCTCCTAATCCTCTACCTAACTATAAGGATTACGCATCCTGAAGGTTCATCGCAGTAGAAACAAAATTTCGCAATTTAATTCTGTCTTATGCCAAACCCATTCATTCAGAATTCTTGTTGTCCACATACCGGTACATAAGCCTCACCTTTATATGTATTATGTTGTTGATCTATTTAACACGTTCAGGTCTATAAAAATTTAAGCAAGGAAAGAAATAGCCTATTTTTCGAGCTATTTAGGCTAAAGTTGACATGTGTATTCAAAAGATCATCACAAGTTGATCACTTAAACGGTTACATAGTTATGGTCAGGGATAAGTACGTATATCCTAATGGTCAACAAGGGATATTTTTAACAAATAAATATAAGCTGTTTTATCTATGATATATAAAGGTAACCAAGAAAGTTTTCTCTCTTTTTGTGGAGGGCTGTGTTCAATTGGCTTTCACACCGTGAGTTCAATGCGAATGGAGATAAGGGAAAGGTCAGTTGTTGGTGTGAGTATATCCAACATACTACGTGGTTGTGACAGTTCAGTTACGCCCTGAACGTGCGTGAAAACAGAGTGAACATGGGACCTCCACAGAGCGTCATAAGGTCATGTATGCTGTACGAGTTCAAATTGGGGTCAAACGCCGCTGCAGAGAGACGGAAGATATGCCAGACCTTTGGTGAGGTTGTCGTGACTACGCGGACAGTGCAGCGGTGGTTTAACAAGTTTAAGGACGGTGACGAAACACTCGAAGACGCACCATGTGCCGGAAGACCAACACATGTACTAAATGAAGATCTTCAGGCAGTAATCGAGGCGAATAGTGGCCAGACATGTGAGGAACTCGAACTACAATTCAGTGTGAGTAGAGAAACTATTTGGTAGCACCTCCATCAACTACTTGGAAAATACTACAAGTTGGGTTGATGGGTCCCACATGATTTGACTTGGGCCAGAAGGCAACGCGAGCAGGCACCTGTGTTTCTTTGTTGTCTTGTTTGAAGAAGAGACCATTTCTGGGCAGGGTGTAGAGATGTGATGAGAAGTGGGTCCTATACGAAGCTTCACGGCGCCGTCATCATTGGTTAGCATCTCATGAACCGATTCCAAGACAGCCGAAACTAGCACTGCACCAGAAGAAGGTCCTCTTGTGTATTTGATGGACTGCTCGCGGAATCGTGCATCGGGAACTGGTACCAGCTGGCCAGAGCATCAATGCAACTATGTACTGTCAGCAGTTGAGCCGTGTTCAAGAAAAACTCAAAACTCTGGAGCCAGCACTTCTGAATCGCAAAGGGGTCCTCCTGTTACAGGACAACGCTAAATCTCACGTGGCTAGAATGACCCGGGACACCATTCTACGCCTTGGATGGGAAACATTATTGCATCCGCCATATTCCACGGACATTGGACCGTCCGATTATCATCTGTTCCATTCTTTGGACAATCGGCTTAGAAGACGCCAGTTCAAATCCCTAGTAGAGGTGCAAAATGCACTTGATATCTTCTTCGTTTCACGGCCCATCAAGTTCTATCTCGATGGAATCCATGTCCTTCCAGAACGTTGGCAGAAGGTCGTCGATGCTGATGGGGACTAATTTTGATCTTTCATGTACGTCTTAGATGACATATCAATGTTCGAAGGTGGTGGGTGAAAAAGCGGCAGAACTTTCTTGCTTACCTTTATATTTTTTAAAGTTTTTTATTCCTCTGCATAGTGATATCAATTATAATGTTCGTGTACGCGAATAGTAACATTTCTTATATACTTCACAAATCCATAGATAGCTGAAAAAATATACAAAACAGAGGCTGATTACAAAACTATTATAGTGCAATTTATATTTATAATTATTTTTATTCAAGCTCGTGTAGGTGGTTCCTGTGCCTTTAACACTCAACACGGAAAAACTGAAACATTTTAAGGTATTTTAGGGCGGTTTAAAGAAATGAGGTAAATATGTCCCTTGAACGTGAAAGAGTGAGCTTCTTAATTAGAATAGTATACTTCCCATGCGACTCCAACTTTCGTGTACTATCTATCACCTCCTCCTCTTCTCGTATTATTATTATTATTATTATTATTATTATTATTATTATTATTACCGGTATATTATAACTTAAAGTCAAGCGCAGAAGGTATTTACAGGAAATCAAATACTTTTGACCAGAAATATTGTCATATTCTGGCCAGAACTGAGAAAATGACTGATGTAAGCATATCTAGACAGTTTGGAGTTCTTTGAATATGAGGCATGGACTCTAGGAGAAGGGGAAAATCAGAACAGAAACGTTGGGAATATGATGTTACAAAAAAAAATGTTCAAATTAGATGGGTTGATGAGATACCAATTGAAGGAATGATTGAAATAGTACGAGAGAAAGAAGTATATTAAAAACTATGTCCAGAAGAAAAGATAGCACGATTCGACGTATTATGAGACATGAAGAAATCATGTTGGGGCATGGAGGGAATTTCAGAAGGAAAAATATCCAGAGGGAGACCACGATTCAAAGATAGGGACCAAATAATACAAGACGTAGGGAAGAAAAATACATGGAAATGAAATGTCTGGCTGAGAATGGGGAAGAATGGAAAGCTGCGAGACCCAAGAGATTGTTAACATAAGAAGAAGGAAATACTTCTATTAGAGATTAATGCAAGAAATGGATATTTTGTTGATAACGTATATGAATCTAAGAAATTGAGAAAATTAGCTGGGTGAGAAACACACACAGTAACGAAGTGTCAGCAAAATTAGGAGAGAGATGAACAATTGAAAATTAGGAGTACTGAAGATAGTAAGATTTTTTTTAAATATTAGAACAGTGTTTGATTTTTTTTAAAAGTCTTATTAAGCATGCGGCAGATGGTAAAAGAGGAAAGGAGGAAGAAGATCGCAATTTACTGATGAAATTAAAGGAGGAAATTTTTAATGCCAAATGAAAAGATTGGTAAAAGACTTTAGTGAATAGAATCTTCTCAATTTGCAGAAAGTAGCTATGCCACTTACGCTAGAATATTTATGATAACAAGTACTACAATACTAAAAATAGGTTTTTTGATGCAAAATGTGAAAGTTATCGAAGTTTCAGCATATCTTTGCACAGAACGCAATCTGGTGCGTTTAATCAGAAATTAACAGGATTAGGGAATGATGATTAAAGTTACTTTCGAAAATCAAGAGAAACAAAACAACACAATTTTCCGTTATGTTAGCAGCACGAAAAACCTTATGCGTGGATGAAGATTATTCTGAGTACCCAATTACTATTCAACAAGCGGAGAAAATAATATAATCTATCTATTCAGCACATCGAATACCAAAAGCTGTGATTTAGAACCCTCACGACTTCAAGTAATAATTACATTAGCTGATATGGCTGTCCAGAATAGTTTAATAACGTTCAAAAACTAGAATATTATGAAAAAAAAAAAAAAAAAAAACACGAAGCGCTTCTTCGGATGAAACAACGAGGCTTGTTGTGATTAGGGTGACCATAAGTCTCGATTAATCAAGACTGTTCCGTTTTGAGAACACAAAATATTGTAATTACTTATTGAGCATATATATCACATTATACTCAATTTTTCTTTTAAGTGTAGCACAGTTTATCCCTATTTTCATTATAGCAAGAATAATCTTTATAATTTACTTTTGCACAACGATTAACTTAAAGTATACAATTTGTCAGCAATCCATCAGGATAAAGATTGCAAATAGCTGTATCTGTTTTTAATGTCGCTCCATTTCAATATTTAATTCTATCTGCTGGATTATTTAATTTCTCGACGTTTTCACGGATGTTATTGAGAGCACCACCAAGTTGATCAGCGGCTGAAAACACTATTCAATGGTTAAAAGATAATGATATAGATGACAAGTTAATAATGTTTTAATAAAATAGATCAATATCAAGTCATTTGTGCTAAATAAGATTGAAACTGACAAACAACTACTGACTATCTACTATTGGGGGTGAACTACTGACACATGCTTTTTATTTCTGCTTAGTTAATGCAATTTAGATAATTTCTTAATATAGCACAGCACTTCTCACTACCAATACACAATGTTAGTATAGAAAGTGTTTTCAGCATGAGAAGAAAAGGTTCACAGTAGCCATAATTAAGAATCAGTAGTTACTTTAATCACTATTTTATTGTAATTTTGTAACATAGGACTTAATATTGAACTAGCAATAATTAAAACCATAATGAATACGAGCAATGTAGCATGTGCACCTAGAATTCTTTATTATTACCGTTAGTGTTTGACTAATGAGAACATACGAATAATAGTTGATTGATGCATTCTTGATTCATATTGATGTAGTGTCAATTGCACGATATCTATTAAAACAATCAATGTAATATTGGAATCTCTAATGGTCACATGAATTTAAAATGCCCGCAAAATTGTCATGAAATTATGGTATACACCAAATGTTAATATTAAAACAACAGTAAACTATTACCGATAATTTCTTAATTAAATTTAGGATTCCTTTGTGAAGTAGGTAATGGAGTTGATAGTAAATCAACAACATTGTGGAATGTGATCATCAGCTTTGGCTAAACGACTACTAATTTCATAGACATTGACCGAATTGGCAATAAGTTTTAAAAATTACACACAAAATACATACCAGGAAGGTCTATAGCTGACCAGGGGCAGACTACTAAAAATGATACAAAAGCTAACCTTTTTTTTTTGCCCGTTTTTCGTAAGTGAAAAGAGATAATGAAATGTAACTTACCACAATAATACATACTGTAGATACTGCTATTCTACCCGAAAATACGAATTGAAAGAATTTTCAGTGTTGCCATCCATAGAAATTACAGTGCGACCAGAATGTAAATAACCCAAAAATGTAGGTTAAGGCAGCGACTACAAAAATGAACTCAATAGTAATTGATGACTTATCATGTTGTCTTTGTTCCTTGTTAACTACCTTTTAAATAATATTTGTATTTATTTTGTAACAAACAGAAATTATTAAAATTACACTTTCTGTTTATGACCGCATGTCGAAACCCCATGTGGCTTTCTAGATCTTTTAGTTGAAGTAGCCCTTTAATTGTCCCTCATGTTGAGTGAATACCGAAAACTCTGTATCCTACCACCAACTCTGTATCCTCTGTATCGAACTTGAAACTACATGCACCAAAAACACATGCGCTAAACATTTGGCATAACAGAAAATAAATAATAACTAATAATAATTTGATATAAAACTCATTCAAAGATAAACGTTCATTTATACATTCACAAATAAGATGTAACATTTGCCCTTTACACACAAACTCACCCATTGTTAGTCTACCTTATACATTAATAGAGAAGATTTTAGTTTACAGCCTGAAGGCACTTGCAGCATCATAATCTAATTTACATTGTAATATGCAACTCCTGTCCTGAGCTTATGGTTAATAAACCGATGTGCATCTGAATTCAAGAACACGTGCTCGATTTTCGTTCCTCTCTTTAGAGAAAATATTGCAAATTAAGATTTTGAAGTACGGACACATGGCTTACAATCTGCATAGGATATATATATATATATATATATATAAGTTATATATTTGTGTGTGTGTGTGTGTTTTTTTTCAGTAGAGATTCTAGTAAGACTTTATAATAATAATAATAATAATAATAATAATAATAATAATAATAATAATAATAATAATAATAATAATAATAATATAATGGCATTTCAAATCCAAAATTGATTCGATATTGTATATTTACTATAAAATTATGGATTGGAACTTTACTCTGTTATCAATCGTAACATAAGGCTAAATACGAGCTCCCTCATGTCTGTATGGTGAGCTTACGCGCTTTTGGCGTGAAAGAGCCGCGTTCGATTCCCAATGGGGGCTATTGTGTCCGGATTCCATGTTAAACTGTACGTGCACGTCTCATATAGTATAGGTGCTGAAAGGGACGCTAAACTCCAACCGAACCAATGATGTTGAATACTACTACAGATTTATCATATTTGTTAAACGCTAATTCACTGGATTACACTTTATACCTTTCGATTTTCAATTAGATTGCAGGAACCTGTGCTTTTTCAACAGACGAATATCGTTTGAAGCAATCAGATAAGAAAGTTGACAGATGTCCACTCAACCGTAGACCCAAAACCCCTGATTATGTTTCGATCAGGATTTTTTTTCAAAATAACTATAAACAGTCTTCAAGGTTGATTATGTTATTCACTACCCTTAGTAGAGTTAATTACTATTTGGTCTAGGAATTAATTCGTGCGGGTGGACAAGAGATGGCGCAACGAACGGAGCGTCCCACAGTTCCGTGTATCCACACATGTGTTGCAAACCCCTGTCAACGCGTATCGTTCGTAGTATAGGGCAGTGGATTAAAGCGTCAACAACACCAGTTTGTAGTTAAGTGAACATGCCGCAATTTGTGCCTGATAAAGTGTTTTTGCGGGGTGTCCTGCTGCATTACTTTAACATGCAGAAAAGTGCGACTGAAAGTCATCGTATTTTGGTGGAAGTGTATGGTGACCATGCTCTAGCTGAGCGAACGTGTCAGAAGTGGTTTGCACGGTTTAGAAGTGGTGATTTCGGCTTGGCAGACCAAGAGCGAGCTGGACAGCCAAAAAAATTTCAAGACGAAGAATTGACAGCATTGCTCGAGCAGGATTCGTGTCAAACGCAGGAACAACTTGCAGGAGCATTAGGCGTTGATCAAACAACAGTCTCCAAACGCTTGAAAGCCATGGGAATGATTCAAAAGATGTCACATTGGGTTCCACATGAATTGAAAGACAGAGACGTTGAAAGACGAAAAACCATTTGCGAATTGCTGCTTCAACGACAGAGCAGAAAGGGGTTTCTGCATCGAATTATTACGGGTGATGAGAAGTGGATCCATTACGAGAACCCTAAACGAAAAAAGGCCTGGGTGAAACCAGGTGAACCAGGTCCATCACAACCAAAACGAGATATTCACTGCGCAAAGGTTATGCTGTGCATATGGTGGGATATGAAAGGTGTGGTGTACTATGAGCTGCTGCAACCGGGTGAAACTATGAATGGAGAACGTTATCGACGACAATTAATGCATTTGAAGCAAGCTCTGGCCAGAACACGACCAGAATGGGAGAACAGACATGATAATCTTATTGTTCAACATGATAACGCTCGCCCACATGTCGCAAAACCGGTCAAAACCTATTTAGAAAATGTCGGATGGAAGTTTTACCCCCACCCGCCGTATTCACCAGACGTTGCTCCTTCGGACTACTACTTGTTCGATTGCATGAACAACGATTTGATTGGACAGCGGTTTACTTTTTCAGAAGATATCGAAACATGGGTCTCTGACTGGATCGCTTCCAAGGATGAGGACTTCTTTCGCCACGGAATCCGTACATTGCCTGACAGATGGGCGAAAGTGGTGGCTAGCGATGGACAATATTTTTCTTAAGGTATTTATGTATTTTGTGTTTGTACTACAGCTTCAATGTGTGCGTAGCAACCGCACGAATTAATTCCTAGACCAAATATATATACACCATACTTTTTATCATTATAACACTTTTAGACTTCAGCAATTATATCTATGACTTTCTTAATAACTTCTGAAACCTTCTGGAGCTTTCGTAAATAAACACAAATTATTAAATATTTAAGTTCTATTGTAAGCACTCATGTAAAATTAATTGAACATGTACTATCTATGGATTCCAATAACTATCTCCTATTCAAGCAATTTTACGTCCAACTGTAATTTATTTGTATATCTTGTTAGAACAATTATTACACTAATTATTTTGTTCAAATATGCGAATCAGGAGTCTATTCAACTTTTAGCAACAATAGTAAGCACTGTAATTTAACAAAAATAGATTACATGTTTTTCTTAACAAATGCTTTTGTGGTACGTTGCAGCTTAAAATATAAAATAGTAGTTTAATTAATTTTTAAATCACTCACGTGATATCAACATTACGAACTTAATATCCCACGATAACAGCCATAAATACGTGTTATGGCTGACGAGTGATGATATTATTATTCATTACCTCATGTGGTATTCGGTTGAGCATCACACTTCATGCGTTCAATTTTGATAACAAAAAGTGAAAAATATAAACAGAATGTTTCATTGCATTGGACACGGTAAATAACTTGAAATAAAACAAATATTTAATAACTGAATTACATACTTGCAAAATTAATATTACAATAAACACTTGGTTATTATTCGTGTTGTGCACCCATTCAAGTATTGCGAATAAATAAAGATTTCACCTCCACTATACCATCTTCTTTATGCAAAATCCTTGTTTACGTACCTGCAAAGAGAATAAGAGGAAAACATTAATAAACAAGATATTTCACATAAGCATTTAATGTAATGATTTTTTGGGGTTAGAAACACTATCATCAATAATAATAATAATAATAATAATTATAACAAATGTCAAATACATTTTGCTTATTACAAATTATGAAAAGCATGAAAGCATGTTCGTAGGAACAGAAAGTTCGCTACCAGTTATATATATATATATATATATATATATATATATATATATATATATATATATATATATATATATATATATATATATATATATATATATATATATATATATATATATAAGGGCAAGTCTTATGTCTTGCACTGTTTTCACAACCCAAACAGCAAGCGCGTGTATACGCTATGATTGACCTAAGTACAAGGTAAAAATGACCCAAAAGGTAGTGTGGCAAGCGAACTATCATACTATCGCATTTAGCACGGAGGCCGCCATTCCATTAGTATATCTTCAGTCAGTTTTTAGCAGACCCTAGCAGTAACGATGAGTATTCAATAACGTCTGATACGTAAAATGTAACTGTATGAGTTGGAACTCGGACATAATGCTACGACAACAATCCAAGTAATTTGTCATACAGAAAAAGAAAGTGCAGTGTGCCATAGTACAGCACATCGTTGGTTCCAGAAATTTCATGCAGCTTGAAAAATGCCAAAGTTCTGCCACGGTCTGGCCGCCCCAAGGTTAACAGTTTCTGAGGTCATACGAACGCCACTGAGGCAAATCTATCCACCAGCATAGGACAATTGTCAAATTATCTCAGCACATCCCAGTCCACTGAAGTGCATCACCTTCATGAACTCGGAAAAACCACGAGGAGCCACCGCATTGTATCACATGAGTTGACAGCTCAAATTCAGAGGAGAGTGGGTGCGTGCCGACAACTGCTGCAAAATCTGCCTAATGTCTTTCCTGAAATAGATGGTCGTATGCGGCGAAAAGTTTGTTTTTCCTAAATCCGAAAGTGCAAAAACAGTGGTTGAACAAGGGCCAGCTTCTACGTAGAATCGATAGTCAAACGGGTCATTTCGAGGTTAAAGTCATGCTCTCTGTGTGGTGGAATTTCGAGGAAGTACTTCACTTCGACTTCGTTCCTAACTGTGGTAGTCCCCTCCCACAGAACCATGCAGGTGACGTCACCCAAAGGGTTAGCAACACTGCTGTCCAGTCGGCGAGCCTACGAAGCGGATATACACGGAAAGCAGCGAGAGAGGCTCGACCACTTGGAACTCGACGGTTGCTGGAGCAGGCAGGAGCAAGTAGTGAGCTCCTAATCAAGAAGGAAGAACAGGACGTGCTACATGGCAGAATAAACTTCATAAGTATCTTAGTATATCTGAACAGTGGACAAATATTTAGTTAAATACTTCGAAATATAAAATATTTTAAATTTTGTACTTAAATATTGAGGCCCTCAGCCTAATAAAAATTGTTGTTTATATTCAATTGTTTTCGTTCATCCACCTGCTTGAATCGCATGCCTTTAGCTGTAGCTTTTCTTACATGTGTTTTAACTGCGTTTTAAGTAAGTAATTAGGAAGCGTATTCCTGCTGTTAGCTGCCTTGGCCGACAACGGTGAAATTTTCACTTGTTGTGGGGGTTTGTGGGTCCCCGGATCATTTAATGTGAATATCTCTTCAAAATTCTTTTAATTAAATGAGCCGGCGTCCACAAATTAAAAGATTATGAGACTCATGTCTCGTTTTCTTGCTCGCAAAACGAGATAACACTGTGTCGTACAAGGCTAGCTAAAGGTCGCCATAGTTTCGACCACGTGGCATGCAGAGTGGATGTCGGTAGCGACCCCTCCGATTTCAAGTTCTAACACGCCTTCACGCCTGTTTTGTGACAAAGGAAAGAGTCAATTTGTGCTATTTTATGATCACGTTTTTATTTTCGGCAGAACTATCGTTGGCATTCTGAGTTTAATTTCTACCTTCATTTTGATGTTCCTTGTACTTTTTATCAGTTTTTCCACCAGATCCCATGGAAGCAATTTCCATTCATGAATATTTGTCCATGTTCACATTTTTCTAATGAAGTGTCAGTGCATTTATTTTTGTTTTGTTTTGCTCGTATTTCGCGAGTGAAGTGCCATAAATGTCCGTAGTATGTAAGATTTTAGAGCACGCGAGTGAAGTGTATTTATATGTCCGTTTCATTTAGTACTATCAGAAAGTTTTTGTTTGATCACGTGTTCCCATGCCCCCATGCATGTTGGTCTGACTTGCTTTCATATTGATATCAATATAACTCAACTTTCTTTTAAAAAAATCAACGTAATCTGTACTTTTAGACCATTGATTGTAGATCATTTGTATTCACATGCAGCCCTCATTCTGCAGTTTTTGAGTTTTTTTCTTTCTCGCGAAGTTCAATTTCAGTCTTTCCTTTGCGACGGTATTAGAGTTTTCATGATAATTGTATGTTATTAAGAAGTGGTCAAATCAAGATGGCTATGAGCATGGAAGGGCTTAAAGAAATGATGAAATCGTTAATGAACGATCAGGCAAAAGATATAAACAATCAGCTCAAATCTAACCAGGATGAGCTGACCAGACAGATACAAAGCGTGGAACAAAAACTTTCTGGCTCAATAAAGGATTTAGAAACAAATCTACGTACTGAATTTAGTGCCGCGAATGACGAGATGAAAACGGAATTGTCGTCACTTTGCAACGTCGTTGTTAGTTATGCAAAACACGGAGAAAGGTCTTGAAGAAACACGTGATTGCATTCAGTCTCTTGACAAACGCTGTACGAGCCTTGAAACCGTAACTGCGAAGAATAAGAGTAGTATCGTGGATCTCGAGCGTGATACAGCACGAATTTCAAACGATGTAAAGCACTTCCAAGATATCAAGGCGTTATGTCCTTCTATTACCGATACCGAAATAATTTTAACTGTCATTCCTTTGCTCCCCACTCGATTTCAAACGTATCTAGTCGCAACTCAACATGAACGGTTCCACGACTTTGTAAGTTGCGTACAAAGACTCGAAGCTTTGCAGGGATCAATTAATGAGACTCGTTCCACGTCTCACAACGCGTTACGTTTCACTACATCACGCAGTAATTTCAACACACGACAACACACATCGTCATATGTTCCGCGCGCCAACAACACGCAAACTTCTACTTCTTTGAATAACAATACGTCGTCACGGACGTTTCCGAGTCATGTGAACCGGATTTCGTATGAGCAAAACGAAACCGCGCGTGAAAATCAAAACACTTCGCAGCATTCTCGTAACGCTCAGTCCCGATCGTCACGTTCGTCCCGTAATGGACATCGTGGACGGAACCGGAACCGTAGCCTGCCTTCACATAGTCAGCGTCCGAGCAGGAACGAAAGGCAAAATCACGTGCGCTTTCAATCACCGTCTTCAGAACCGGAAACTGATGATCATGACGAACGACGCAGTTCCTCGGCGTTCCGACCGTTGAGCGACGATGACATGTATCACGAACAACAGAGCCATTTAAACTTGTAAAGAGCTTTCTTGGTTCGGAGGTCAAGAATAGCTATGGCACGGGTAACGATAATGTAAGCAAATCCTCCATTAGAGATAATTTAAGTTGCGAGACAGATTGCAAGAGCTTTTTCGTGAGGCAGTCTCTTCTCAACGTGGACCAGTCAAGTGATACTGTCAATTTTGAAAGTTTAGGTGACAGTGATTCAGAGAGTGATGATGAACCTCATGCTCCATCCACGAAACAATTAGAATTTCTTGAGTGCACGTGCAGTTCAAATATTAAGGTGGAAATTCTTGGGAAAGAGTACACGTGTCTTTTGGATGGAGGCTCACAATGCTCACTTCTTAGTTTAGATATGTGGTCAAATATAAGCAAAATAGTTTCGTCACCACGTTTGAGCCCAGTTTCACATGTATCACTTGTAGGGTTTCATGGTGGAAAGAGAGCACATGTGAAAGGAAAAGCTTGCATTCCTATCAAACTTGCAAAATTGGAAATTATTGTACAATTTTTAGTAGTTCCGAACATCAACGAAAATATCATTTTGGGTCTTGACGTATTGTCACAGTTACGTACCATTCTAGATTACGGTAACTGCACCGCTACATTTCACCATTCGGATTTTTATGCTATTTGCAACCTTCTGCCCGTGGTCAGTGAAAGAAAAGTTCGCAAAACCGTAAACAACATAGTACTACATTCCAGTGTGGCCCCGTCCAATACGGAAGACTCGTTTTTGCAAAAGTTAACTCCCGAGAAGCACTCAGGACAGGATTACGAATTGTGCTATAGTCCTGATGACGTTATCATTGACGACACGGAAAGCATTTTGTGCGCACAAGAATGCGAGGCCATGCTTGTAGCTCACACGCAGAATTGTGCAGACTCTCATACTGACGTTTTCAATGGGAGGGGTATATCTCACGAAAGTCACCCCGAGCTTTTTGCTTACGATGAAGAAATCATGAAAGCAGTAGAGTCATCACACGTTCCTTTAGAATATAAATATAGTCTTACTAACATTCTATTTAAGCACAAACATGTCTTTGCCAAGTTCCCAGGATTGTGTCGCGATTTTGAATACGACTTTAACATCACGCACACGGAACCTATTGTACGAAAGCCTTACCCTGTTGCACACAAATATAGAGATGCAGTCCATCGTGAAATAAACAAGCTGCTTTTCCTTGGGGTTTTAGAGAAAGCTTCGTCACCTCACTTGAATCCTCTTCACGTGGTCCCCAAAAAGACTGCAAATGAAGATGGCACTCCATCTATACGCTTGGTGACAGATCTGAGAGGTGCTTATGCTGTTACCCCCTTGCACCATCAGAGACCAGAAAAGATTGATGAATTGCTAGCCAAATTTAGCGGAAAGAGCATATTTTCAAACCTAGACTTTTCACAGTCGTACCAACAAGTGGGTATTTCCCCAAATTCCAGGCCTTTCACTGCATTTTTATATGGTGGTGTCCAGTATCAGTGGTGCCAGGTACCGAACGGACAAAAGAATGGCTCAACGGCCTTAAATATGTGCCTGCAACATGTACTTGGTGACGAACTCGCTCGCCAGACCATTAGATACATTGATGACTTCTGCCTTGCAAATTCCACGCCAACAGAACACCTGTCGTTGCTAGACGAAGTACTTTCAAAAATTAAACATTCAGGCATGACGCTGAATTTGGCCAAGTGCGACTTTTTCAAGTCTGAAACGCAATTTCTCAGTTTTCAGATCACACCACGTGGATATCGAAAAAATCCCCAGGCCGCTGAAGCCATCAAACGTCTCCCAAAACCTCATAACGTAAAGTCTTTGAGGAGATGGTTAGGCATAATAGGGTGGCGTCGTCGCTATGTCCCAAATTTCTCTATTTTAGCGGCGCCCCTCTTCCAGCTTCTGAAAAAGAATTCACGTTGGCAGTGGACAGAAGCTCACGAAAAGGCATTCTCCCAACTCGTCAATCATGTGGTAGATGATGTAATGTTGTCTTTCCCTGATCATGAAAGGCCATTTTACATTCAAACTGATGGAAATTTGCAAGCAGTCGCTGCAGCTCTCTTGCAATTCGATGAAGAGGGCAATAGACGAGTCATCGAATATTTTTCAAAAACACTTTCACCGGCGCAGTCTAAATTCACAATAACAGAAATTGAGGCCTATGCAATTGTGTGTGCTGTGAAGAAATGGGAGGCATACCTTTTGGGCACCCATTTTATTGTGATTTCAGACCATAAAGCTCTGACTTCCGTAAATAACATATGCTCGTGGAACCCCAGATTAACTCGCTGGTTTATTCAATTACAGAAATTTGACTTTTCAATTCAATTCGTTCCTGGGAAACAGAACGAGTGCATTGATGCATTCACGAGACTAATCCCGTCCCTCGAACAGAAGGTGGTGAGAACGTATGCTCTCAATGTACTTAATGAAGATGTCGCTAGTGTCTCGAGGCGAGAACTCATTAAGATGCAGCGTAGTGACACCGAGTACGCCAAGATCATACAATACATTGAAGCAAAAGCCGCGTCCCACGTGTCCCCAGACACGGCAGTCCCACCGGGCAAGAAAACTTGGGACACATTGTATCGCATATAGGACGGCGTTCTCACAATCAAAGACTTCCGTTTTCCCGAGCAATTCCGCATCTGCCTGCCTTCACAGCTCACATTCAAAGTTATAAAGTCATACCACGACATGGGACACTTCGGAAAAGACAAAGTTTTGTCCAGTATATCCCGCTCCTTCCACTGGCCACGGATGAGAAGAGATATCGCTCGCTATGTACACGATTGTGTCGTTTGCATGCGTACCAAACACCACAAAATTCACACCGCACCTTCCATGGGGTCCATCATTCCATCCACTAAGGGTGAGTTAATTTCGATTGATTTATATGGACCTCTTCCACGAGGTAAACATGGAGAAACATATCTACTCACCGTCATGGATTGCTTTTCTCGCCTAGTACAGGCATATTGTTTGCGATCCGCAAATACGCAGACCATAATCAAGTGCTTGGAGAGCAGGTACTTTCAGCATCTCGGTGTTCCCCTCAAAGTCCTGACCGATAATGGCCCACAATTTGTGTCCCATCAATTCGAACGGTTCCTCAAAAATTATAACATACAACACCTACGCATGACACCTTAGCACCCTTCTTCATCGCCCATTGAACGTGTACATTCGGACATTTCACGGCTATTCCGATTGTTTTGTTCTAAAAAACATTAAAATTGGACACTTTTTGTGTCCCAAATAGTAATTTTATTGAACCATTCCATTTCCTCATCCTCTGGAATGTCGGCGATAGAGATGCATTTCAATGATGACCCTAGTGTTGCCATTGAACGGGTATGGCAAGTCTCTTTGAGAGAACAGGGGTTGAACGACGACGTTTCAGATTGGCGAAAACGTCTTCTAATGGCTGACATCAAGAGACGCCGGAAGATTGATCGTAGGAACGACAAGATCAAAGAAAAGGGAGAAAAATTACCCTCAATCCAAGCTGGTGATCTCGTGTTCTTGCGGTCGAGGCCAGTCAGCAGTGCCATCAATAAGCAAATTTATAAATTCTTTGACGTTTATTTGGGGCTTTATCTTTGTCACAGGCGTGTGGTCAATAAAGTATTTGAGCTATTAGACCTGAAGGACGGTTCGTTGCACGGCACACATTCTGTCGACAATTTGAAATTGTGGAGACCAACAGCACACATGCGGGAAAGGTGGCTGCGGAGCGTGGGACAGACGAAGGTGGGTGACCGAGACGATTGATTAAACACAGTGCACAGGCGGAGGCTCAATATTTTCATTGAAAAAAAAACTATATTCGATAGTGCCTCGAACTTTATCCCAGAAGTGCAACCAGTGTCTCAATTCAAACTCATCGTCCAGCACGAACTTCAGTGTCAACATCCCACGTCAAGCTCAGTAAAAAAAAAAAGTTTTTTTGGTGTGATCTCATTGAACCAAAAAAAAAACTATCCCATTGTGTACTGTGAACAATCTCCCAGAATGTGTGCAAAATAACTACAATAGTGAGCTGTCATCAATCTCCACGGATATACTTTGATCTCCAAATGTCCACCAGGAACACTTAAAAAAAAATCCAGTGTCTCATGTGTGTCTTGTGTTCAAGTGTCCCACTCAGTGGAAATGCGTTACATCGAATGACATAGTGTTTAGAACGCTTATATGTACATTCATGTCCTAAAAAAAAAAGACTGCAGTGATTTTCAATGTATATATCAACCATCGTCTTGTTTTTATATATATAATGTTATTTCGTGTACTCTCTCTCTCTATATATTTTTGTATTCGTCGTCCAATATTCAAGAAGAGTCCAGTCCACATCATTTGAAAAGTTGTCCAACAAACTTTAAGTATCAACAATTCCATGCAGCGTTTGCATCCCATTTTTTTTAAAATCGCCAATCTTAATGCATTTTTTTCCTGTTATTCATAGTTGCACTCCCTTCACTGTACCAGCGAGGCCCAGGAGTCTCAGTGATGGCGCAGTTCCACTTCATCAGATCCAGTCGACCTGTACTTCGTGAGTTCGCCCGTCTACGGAGCACCATCTGTGGTAGTCCCCTCCCACAGAACCATGCAGGTGACGTCACCCAAAGGGTTAGCAACACTGCTGTCCAGTCGGCGAGCCTACGAAGCGGATATACACGGAAAGCAGCGAGAGAGGCTCGACCACTTGGAACTCGACGGTTGCTGGAGCAGGCAGGAGCAAGTAGTGAGCTCCTAATCAAGAAGGAAGAACAGGACGTGCTACATGGCAGAATAAACTTCATAAGTATCTTAGTATAATTGAACAGTGGACAAATATTTAGTTAAATACTTCGAAATATAAAATATTTTAAATTTTGTACTTAAATATTGAGGCCCTCAGCCTAATAAAAATTGTTGTTTATATTCAATTGTTTTCGTTCATCCACCTGCTTGAATCGCATGCCTTTAGCTGTAGCTTTTCTTACATGTGTTTTAACTGCGTTTTAAGTAAGTAATTAGGAAGCGTATTCCTGCTGTTAGCTGCCTTGGCCGACAACGGTGAAATTTTCACTTGTTGTGGGGGTTTGTGGGTCCCCGGATCATTTAATGTGAATATCTCTTCAAAATTCTTTTAATTAAATGAGCCGGCGTCCACATAACGGTAGGACCAATAATGCAGACATTTATTCCGAACAATTGGAATGGATGTATGATGCACTACACCAAAAATAGCCTGCACTGGTGAACTGAAGTACGCCCTATACCACATTTGGCTCGAAAGACGCAACAAAAAGTTCAAGAACTTGATGGTATAGAACTGATGCCACATCCGGAATATAGTCCTGACTTTGCATCTTCAGATCACAATCTGTTTCGGACCATGGTGCACTTCCTGAAATCAAAATACTTTACCAAGCAGCAGGAGGTGGAAACAGCAGGGACTGACTTTGTCTCAAGGAAAGATGTGGTATTGACTGCAATTATTAAACTGACAGGACGATGGTTGTAGGGGCTGTACTTCTAATGTTAAGCTGTATTCATTGCCTGTAATAAATAAGGTATGTTGTGTACCAGAATACTAGATGATTTATTGACTTATTCTTGTATTACGAAGAAAATTATGTGAATTACACCATAAAAAGAAAGAAAAGAAGCGTTGGTAAGCTGGGTGTCAGTTCCTGTATAATATCAATACGTTAAGCACATTTTCATATAATCTAAATTTTGTCTGCTTGGTGTTTAACCAACAGAGAAGAGTTAGAGAAGAAATTAGAAGACTGAAGAAGAGTTTTTCAGAACAAATGAATAAAAATCAGTGGGAAGAAAACAGAATATATGAACTTCGGAGGAGATGGAGAAGAAACTGTACAGATGGATGAACATGGTCTAAAGAATGTAAATATCTTTAAATACTTGGAATCCATTGTGAATAACCAAGAAGTTTAGATGGAGACATAGAGCACAAAATTAAGGTGGGATGGATGAACTGGAAGAAAATCTCAGGTATATTCTTTATAATATAAGGATAAGTACCAATGTGAAAGGAGGCCTCTACAAGACTAGATTGAGATCTGCAATGTCGTACGGAACAGAGACTTTAGGAATTAAGAAGGCCTATGAGAAAACAAAACAAAACAAAACAAACAAAAAACAGACGTGGCTAAATGAAAATGCTCAGACGGATGTGTGGTTTTTGTTTGTTTGATTTTATCGTCCCCTTCAGCAGCAAGCTACACGAGACGTGGACCTACAGCTAACGCGGAATCCAAACCACATGAGCTTCAACCGTGAATCGAACCCGGGTCTTCTGCACCAAAGACGCGTACACGAGGGAGCTCATGGATGTATAGTTCTACCAGGTTGGATAAGATTAAAAACTAGAGAATAAGTGGCAGCGTTGAAGTGACAGATGTCGAAGAAGGTACACGAGAGAAGATTACAGTAGTATGGCCATGTTATGAGAAGAAATAATGATTATGTCGGCAAGAGAATAGGAAAGATGGAAGTAGAACACAAAAGGAGAAGAGAATGACCAAAAAGAAGATGGACAGATTGTGCGAGTATATACAGTACTTGGAAGAAAATGGGTTAATAGAGGATGATGTTTGGAACCGAGAAGATAGAAGTAAATCATCAGAAATGTCGACTCTTAAGCGGGAAAAGAGAGAATAAAAGAATAATAAGAAATGTTTAACGTTCCTTTATTGAAGTTAACGACGAGTCTCAGTTTGACGATGTAACATACAAATAGTATGATTATTTGGAAGTGCATGTTAGAGCAAAAATAATGGTTCCAACTGACCCAGCCCTGTAAGTTACAATGTTCCAAAAGTAAATACATTTATATGGAGTAATTTTTTAAGGTCTTATCGGATTTAGGATGTCGTGAACTCCTAGCGGAGAGTTCATTAAAAATCTGAAATAACTTGTATAGTAAACATAATAATTTACAATTCTGGAATTAACAACAGTGTGATATCAGCGTATAAGGATCAGTAAGAATAAGCAGTCAGTTCATAACAAGATGGTGACAGTGTGTTGTAGCACACAGTACGATCCAAAAGGGTTACAGAAAGAAAATTTTGCATAGCACTAGAAAGAGGTTTAAAAGGTTTAAAGAAGTGTTGCTGATTTAACTCGTAATGGTAAAATGGCAACAAGCAAATATTCAACTGTGCTTCAAGAACTCTGTCGAAAATATGCAGAATTAGAACTGAGTACCAGTACAACATACAAGATAATACGTAAATAACTTGATCAGGTAAACAGAATAAGGTAATAATAGATACAACCAAATGAAATTTCTAGTTTTACGTCTCAAAATTATGCATTATAGGCTAAAAGAGATAAATATCAATGAAAAGGAATTATTATAACATAAATGCTTAGTAGGATAATATTGTAGTGGAGAAACGAGAGAACCTCGAAAAAACCTGCCATCATAATGTCCACCACAAATTGACATGGTATGGGATCGAACCATGGTCCTCTGGCACCAGGAGTCAGGGCTCTAGCACTGAGCCACCGTGCCTCCGATAAAGAATGGAAAACACAAGGGATGAGCATTATGACATTAGCATTTGGGTTTTTCGAAGTGATAGGTAACGATAGCATAATACTAGGTTTAATTGTTTTCAGTTGAGATCACTCTTCACGTGTCATGTGAAGTGAATACAAATAACTGTAGAATTAAGATCGGATTATCTTCATGGACTTGAAGAACATGAATTAATGTGTGATACATCTTTTCCATGCAACTTTTGACATCCATTCTTTTTCGAGGCAGTGATGCCAACCTGAAACGTTATAAAATCCCATCTTAAGAGGCAGAAATTTCCATTTTATTCTTGAATTTTCCACGCTATTCTAATATCAAAATGTTCAAAATTCTTAATACATAATGAAATTAGTGTATGTCAGTCATTTTCTTCAATATATGAGTGAATTATCCAATAATTCCGATTGTTTACATTCATCAAACAACTTAGGAACACATATTTTCTTTCATTGGAAGAGATAATTGATAATGCTGATGAAAATAAGTACATTTTGTTATGAGTTTAGAATTTCCATCACGCTTTTGTGCTATGATCTTCCACTGAACGTAATAAGACTAGATAACCTTCATTCTTCAGTCATTTCATACGGAAATTTTGGAAGTTGGCAGCGCCGTAACTTAGATTCTTTTCTGGGGGCATACGTGTATTTGGGCCCCCCAGAAAGCGTTTTATAATTCTTGGGCCCATTTCCATCTTTCTCTTACTTTTTATGGGCCCCGGATCCTGCGGGCCCGTTAGTTACGCCCCTGGACCCGAATAAATAAGAAAATTTTGTCTTAAAGTGGGCCCCTTCTCGAACAGCGGGGAGCTTCCCTGGGAGGGCAGTTGCTCCTCCTTCCCCCCACAAGTTACGGCCCTGGAAGTTGGACATATTTCGTTTTATCTCCTTCCGTTAATTCTGTTCTTTCTTTCATTTTTTTATTTTTCAAAATACCAAAGTACAATTAACATGAATTTTATAGCAACAAAATTTGACAATTAACATTATTCTCATGTTTTCGTCCATAGACAATTATGTTGGTGTCAATGGAATAGATATATGAAAAAATCCATAAATTCTGCCAATTTTTACGACAATTCCCTTTATCCCATTTCAAGAAATCATTGTCAAAATATTCCACAATACGGGATTTTCTCCACGAGTTGGTATCATTGTTCGAGGACACTTATTGCCTGGTTCAAACCTCCTGACGTTTAAGGCGTGCTCTCTTTTTTCTAATACGCAATTAAAGTTACGCAAGGTTGTCTAATAGTCGATGCTTGGGAGAAATATTATTTGCACTCAAAAATGTCTTTGTTAATGGAATGTTAGTGTATATTTAGGAAAATACAAAATCGTTTCTAAATAATTAGGGGACAAAAGCATGATTCTACGTACAGTGGTTCATTATTTTATTGTAAGATTGTTTCTTCGTATACAAGTCAATCTAAACCAGTGTTTATTCTTTCACTTTATCGGTTTGGAGCATTTACTTTTTCTCCCATTTTTCACGAAAGAAACGTTTCACGTTATGCTTGTAAACGAAACGAAAGGAAATACGACAACTTCGCTCTTACGCGCCATTGGCTTTCGCCAAACGTTAAGAGGTTTGAGCCGAACAGTAGTTGAACTGTGTGCTTCCAAAGGCTGTAAGCACTTCTAATTCCACCACTAAGAATTCGTGGAACTGTTTCTTCCTACTAAACGAGCATCCTCTCTTAACTGCCCCTGAGGTGAAACACTATCCAGATGAATATAATTTAAGTGAGAGATGGATAGATTCTAGGGAATGAATGTAGGCAGTAAGGCTTCCAGCGAGCTTGATACTTCTGGTTCTGAGGAATGTTAAAATAAATATATAGGTTCTCTCGACTAGTCTAAAGGCTAGCGCGTAACCTTTCATTCACCTTGTTCCGACTTGATTCTCGGTGAGAAAGCACAGAAATTTGAACACATTACTCCTGCTCGGATTTTACTTTAAAAAGTAGATTCACGTTTTATCTAGCCTCAGTACTGAGAAGGTACCTTAAACTTTAGCAAACAAACTAACAAATGTATACGCTGAAAATCATTATGATATGGCTTATATATTGACGTCTGGTAGGAAACTGACTTCAGCAACACAACTTAAAGGTAGACTAAAGTCACGACTTGAACGTCATAAACTCTATTCACACCTAGCAAATAGGATGGGGTTTCCAAACAGTTAGGAAGCAGTGAGTTGTTGGACTAGGTCGCCTGATTGTGCACCATAGAGAAGAGATAGTTCTCAGTGTTATTTAGGATATACCAAATATAAGTCAAACGTCAATGAGGTGCATTCGATCGATGGTATCGTACATCAAAATTTTAAAGAACGTTTTACAATCTACATCATGCTGTTATGGCTGCACTTGGACATAACGTTCTCAAAATCCACCAAGAATTTGCAAGCACCCTGTACATCAAATTGTTTCTCTTCTATGAAATCAGCTAGCTTGTTTTCTTCTTAATGTTATTAACGCATTAATGAAAAAATATGATTGGTATTTGTTCATGAGTAGTAGTTTGGCACGATTTCTCCTTTCGTATTGGATATAATTCTGTACACTGTGCAGCTCCAGAATGTTTGCAATAATATTCACAGGAGAAAAAAAAAGTAATGGAAATACCTTTTTCTAGTTGAATGTTGAGTCATATAGCAACTCTCTCCAATCCAATCGAAGTAAGGGAAGTGAAAATTCCTTATTCCGTTCATTCAGTGAATCGAATAAAAGCTTATCTTGCTAATTCTTCTCTTTGTGTTTTTAACATGTAATGCTAGTTCGAAGACTGATTTTCCTGTCAAAGTGTCAAAGTAGAAGATATGTATAAAATTGTATATACAGAACCTTTGCGAAACTTAGTTACACTTATTGGGAAGAAAGTTTTCCACAGGCAAATTAGTGTTGTCAAAGTGTCTTTAAAAGACAACTTTCTTGTTATCCACAGATGTTTTAGATTTATTTAAATGGACTATACGTTCATATGACGTATATGTATATATGAACTAGTGAGAAAGCTTTATCTAAATACGCTAACATCTTTTGAAATATCATTGACATCTTACAGCAACGTGTAAACGATTGACACATTATAACTTTTTTTTTTAAATAAAGAAAGAAGTGACATTTATTCATTAACCTATTAAATCGAAATACACACACAGACATATTCTCATTTATTGGAAAGTGAAATTAATGATGAGTATAAAAAGAGACATATACGTATAGCCACATCACTTTTCATAAATTAAGGGGTAAAAATGTTAAATCCAAAGTGACATGGAAGTTTGGGCGTCATTTAGGAGTTTCAGAAGAACATTTTTTTTAAAAAAAAATGTATATTAATATACTAATAAAAAACATGAAACTCTTGTGTCGATAAACAATCTTGTTCCCCTCCCTCCTGCCGATGAGGAAACCTGAAATGATGTTAGTAAGTTCATCACATGATTGTATTCAACTTGCCTTCTCTAATTCTTTGTCTACTTGGGTCAAATTTCGTAATGTTAAATGTCGTCAAATTAGGAATGTTGAACGACGAAAAAGAGAGAGGAGTTGCATGTTGCGGTGAATGTTTCGCAGTTCTATCAATCACTCTTCTTTCAAATTTGTATGCCTTGTCTTCGATGACAATACAATTCATTAGTCCTACCAAGACTTTATACATTTGCTAGTACAAATGCCTATTCTTCGTACGGGAGGAACAGGGCTACCATAAATTTTAATATTATAGAAATTGCCTCTTTTTACAAGCCGAATTTTTGAAGGTATTGAAAAAACTATGTTCGCGCATTTTAATTAAAAATTTATATACTGAATTTCCCATATCGAACTTGAGTGTATTCTCATATTAGGCATTTGTTGAATAAAGAATCAGAAATTTGAATATAGAAATTGCACTCCATTTTCTCTTTAGGGCGGAAATTCCTTTCTTATTTATAATTATAAATTTATATACCCACTTTCACATCTCTAACTTAAGTAAATCCTCACACTGGAGATTTCTAAATAAAGGAAGGAAAGCTTGAATAATATGCAAATTGACCTCTTTCCCTCTTAGAGGCGGAATTTTCAAAAACGCTTAAACAAGTATCCTTTTTTAAAATAAAAATTTTACATACAGTATTTTATCTCTGTAACTTCAAATAGTCGTGAGATATTCCAGTCTAGGCAAAACATTTTAGCCCTTCTTTATCCAAGCTTAGGATACATATTTCATAAAGATCCTTCCTTATTCTTTGGTTTCATTAGAATGAGAAATATTCTGTCTGAATTTCATGTTTCTACCAATAGTAGTGTGGCAGAAATGTTGATGAATGAACCACTTTTACTTTCTTATATAATAGTATATTATCATCATACAGTATGTGTTCTGCCATTACTGGCAAGTCACTTGCCGTAACTAAGAAGCTTCCATGCTTCACGGTCATTCGCTAATCTCTCGTCTTCACGTACGATTTTTCTGTTTTGATATTGTCCATTAATTGTAGCCTCCTTCGCCTCCTCAGTCTCCTTTATGCCGCCATACCCTCTAGCATGTGCTTCATGACACATTTGCTTCTAAGCCAAGGTCCCAATCAGCTTATCTTCCTCTTTCCAATAATATCTAAAATTGCCCCTTTCTCCCCCACCAACTCTAACATTCTCTCATTCGTTTTCCGCTCGACCCAGCTAATTCTGTTCATTCTTCTCTACACCCACATTTTGAAAGCTTATAATAGTATAGATCACATGAAAATTAAACTTTTGACAACTAAATACAATCGCACTCTTAAAGCATTCACGAAAATTATTTGTTCATTCACGAAGAGATATATTAGGTAAGTAGCTCTTATCTCGGATACCAGCAGGCGAGATGACATTTTTGAAAATTATACCATTTAATATGTACCATCCAACTGCAATTCAATGAATCCTACAATGTTCTTAGTGTTTAACGACACCTTTGTATATTTTAGTACTTTTATGCAGACTTTTGTGTACTTATTAATGAAACGAGTGAAACGAATGTAGTATATCATTCGATTCAACTGGTATTTATATTTCTCTCCGTTTGTCTGTTCTACGATAACCCTCGTAAAACTTAGCCGATTTTAACTATGTTGCTTCCTAATGTATGTGATGTATGTATGGAATCACATCAATCAGGAATAATGGAGCAAAATTGTTTCCATGCTGCAAGTTTAGACACATAATACGCTGTAATCAATCAAGGATTAGTGAATATAATGGGGATAAATTCCTGCAAACTTTCAAGTTTCCTTATGATAAGAAAATAATTTTCCTCGATTAGTTTCACCACAATTATTCGAATTTAATACAATGTGGTAGTATCTATCTATATATCTATATCTATCTATCTATATATCTATATCTATATCTATCTATCTATCTATCTATCTATCTATCTATCTATCTATCTATATCTATATATATATATATATATATATATATATATATATATATATATATATATATATATATATATATATATATATATATTCGATTATTCGATTTTGATAGAATATCGTTTATTCATTCTATGTTCTATGACGTTTCCCCACAATTTCTATAGCTTTTTAAATTGGCGAATAATAAGGAAGTGAATTCTTCTCCCTCAAATTTCAAAAAAAAGAAAGTGAAAATTTGACTATTTTTATCAGACATAGTGAAATTGGCAAAAGGTAAGGAGATTTAAAAAGCTATCTAATAATAATAATAATAATAATAATAATAATAATAATAATAATAATAATAATAATTTATTGCTTGCTTCTACGTACAATACGTAGCATCACTAATATATTTTCTTTGAATTTGTGAAAGCATTAACTACGAAACTAATTTTAGTTAACTTTTAGCATTCCAAATTAGTACTATATCTGCACAAATAAAAAAAAAAGATAAACTGGTCTCTATGTATATAAAAAAGTTTTCCTTATTCCATTAATTAGTTTCTGGTCTGAAAAGTAATCTCTCTCTCTTCCGAGATCAAAGAAGAATGATACCTTTTCCCTAAGCCACACCGCACTAAAACCAATAAGAAAGTTTGCTATTTATACTTTCATATAAGACGTGTATGTCAACGACACAAAGATGACCCATGGAACATAAAAGCTCCAACCCGCCTTTATCACCTACATTGCAGAAGACAGCACGCACAGCTTGTGGGTGCATAGAAAAGGGGTACAGCCCAACACATCCTGTTGCTAATAGTAAGTAAATTGATGTGGCCTACGTTCGGAAGAGTTAGCAAAGTTTGAACCGCCCTTAATTTCCTATAATCTTCCACTGACTCCTGCCCACAACGTTAACATGTCAAACTCTTTTTAATCTTCTTGTATTAAAAGTACGTTTCGTAACGGCTATTCTTCCCATGACGATGATATAATCACAAAACTTACATAATTAGTTTTCGAAAAGTGAAGTAATAACACTTGAGAAGGAAGCTGTAACTATGACAAGATGTTGTTAGAGTTTTAACATCAGTTTTTTTTAACATACATTAGACGTTATCTACAGCTTAACATGGAATATGAATCATGTGATGTGGGAAACCCGGGTTCAATCCCGATGAGAATCTTTATGGTTCGGATCAATTCTCATCAAAAGAATCATTTTTCATAAAAGAAAAGTCTTAATGAATATAGGTCGATTATCACTGCTTTCAACAGCTACAGTTTTCCGAAAATGTGTAAAAATAAACTTAGGAGCTGAATATCTCCTAAACTACTATGCATAGTAGTGGTGTACGCAGAATTTCATCAAGGGGGGATTTCAAGCACTGAATAACATACATTTTCAGGATACGCGTGATTTTTGTATATGTATATATACCTTAATATAGGAAATGTTTATTTTTCCATATCCTCTTGCTCAAGGGGAGGAATAAAAACTCCGAACTTCGCCTCCTTGCGTATGCCATTGACCCTTAGGGTTGAGGTGGCATGCTTTTATCTTTCACCTGTAACTTGGTTTATCCAAAAATACATATTTGAACATTATTCAGTGGTGATGCAAGGGATTTACTCACGACTTAAGGGGTTCTTGGAAATTCTGTGAAATAAAGGTGAGCGAAAATAAGCATTCATAAATTAAGTAATTATCAAAATGTAAAGTGAGCGTTTGTGACAAATTGCTGTGTCGAATATTTTAATGCATTCAAACTTAAGACCAAACTTGACTCTGGTTACGGTAGCGGAGGCCAAATTACAAATATTGATGTTCATTCAAACCTCTTAAGATATCCTTGAAAAACATACTTTCAGAATATATCAAGTGTATTTATATGTAGTCATTACGTTCATGCCAAAAATGATTTAAAATGTACCATAATAAACAGGATTTCTAGACCAGACTAGTAAATAAGCAACTGGTGACAAAGGTTTTAAGATAGTGAAGGGTTTATCTATATGCGTTGTTACATAGCTCCAAGGATAATAGCTAGGAGTTTCGAGAAAATGGTATTTAATTGACACAGATAAGTTTAAAAAAATCAGTCAAATAATGAAGATTCGGTACCTAATCCAAATGTTTTGGAACGATAGTTGTATAAAGGACAGTATCAACTTGCAAAAGGATGGCACGGTGGTTCAATGCTATCAATTCTGGTGGGGAAGATCATCGTTCGAAACTAGGTCGTCCCATGTAAGTAATGCGATGAACAAAAACTGCATACAAGGATTTTTTTTTTAGTTATCTCGTTTCATTTTTCTTTTTATTCATATATTATCTTATCATTCTTACTGATCGTAATAGGTTAAGTTTCAGTAGCAATGGTTATACGTTGTATTTACAAAACATACGTTTGCGTAAGTTTTAAATCTGAGGATCTACAAGGTCATTTGAACGCCTGTGCTCAAGTGTAATGATGCTTCTTACCCAGGGATCAAATAAGTTAGAGGTGATAATATTTATTTTCTGGTTATTTAAATAATTGAAAAAATAAAATCTTCAGTTTGGTTCTGTTCAATAATAACATAAGCAATTGTCATAAAACGTTTCAATTCTACAGAAATGTTTAAATGTGTAACATATATCAATCGACAGATCTGCTTGAACTGAACAAAATGATATGGCTGAATACAAATCCTTATGCGTATTTTTCGAGAAAATCCAGGAAAACTAATTTTCTATAAACCTAAAACTCGTTGTACGATAACAGCGCAACCAATAACAGGCTATAATTTCCATTCTGTTAGAACAGATTACTTATTTATTATTTTATACCAGGGGCAGATCCAGGACGGACTTCTAGGGGGCCGGTGGGTTGTAATACTGCTATTTAGAGCTACTTTTAACATCTTCAAACTCTGGGGTGGGTTTTATTTATATATAAAATAAGAAAGTTTTCTCTTCTGGGGGGGGATATCGCCCCGATCGCCCCTGTTTTATACTATACATGTAAAAGAAAACTCTAATAAATAACATATCTTATGTATTCTTGTATTCTTCTAACGGTGACACAGTATTCCTAACAGTGACACATAAGTCCTTACAATAATTCACACTTTACTTGCAATCAAATAGAATTACAGAAAGCAATTCTTCAAATTTTGTTTATTTGTGATTATACTTTATGCTACTCATTCCTTCAGTACTGTATATGGTGTCATTCAAAAATCATTGTACAAGCATATTTGGCGATGAAATTAATTTCTTAAGAATGTTATTCCGTCATTTTTACGTAATCGTTATTTCACGTATTTCATTGTTCATGTACTGTGCATCATAAGATGAGCATGAGAAAAATTTTGAGACAACTAAATGTCAGTTACTTTCAAGCGATGTCATAATAGAAGCGTAATTGATTGGACGGTCATAACATGAAAGCTAAGTTATTTATGATTCCTTTGTTACTTTTTTTCTTTCTTCTTTCTTTTTTGTACTTCATTTACACGCGTTAATTCAGTTTTTCATATTTTCAAAATTAAGTATTTTATTTCTGAAAAGAAAAAATTACATTTAGTTTTCTTTGTTATATGTACACCTTGTCTCAAAAAGGTTGAGCGCATTCTTTACTGGTGTTTTGAGGCAATAATTTTCTAAGTCCAGCTTCGGGTATCTTCGGGAAAAAGTAAGCCAGGTTCGAACCTCCAAGCCAGCCTTTGCAATCGGGAAAAAGTTTGCAGATGTGTTTTTCTTCTTTTAAATATAATAAGACTTGTTACCAAGTGTTAAAAAAAAGCAACATTGATTGAAATACTTAATGATACAATATTTCGAAACCTTTTTTTTCAATCTCAGCACATGCTTGTTTGTCATTTAGCTCTCCATACGTAATGGAACATTTAAATACGTTAACGAATCTTTCCATATGCAAAAGAATGCTCAAAGTTAAGAAATAGAACATAATTATCGCCTGAGTACTAAAATAAAAGTCAAAGTAGAACAGAAACGGCGTTTGTAATGGATATGAATGTCATAATTATCTTGAGATCCGTTATACATCGCTAGAAGGTTGTGTTAGCTCATTGGTAAGCTGTCGGGTTTCAAATCATATGGTTGAGGGTTCGAATCCCGTCTAGGCTAATCCTTTTTTTAAAATTATATTTTCCGCAATGCATGAAAAATTATATAAAATAATTACATTAGAATACATAAGTTGTGTATATATAACATAATCATTGCAGAACATAGTAATTATTATGTTTAAAATATAACATCTGAGATAATTTTCACAGTAGGTCGGTATTATATATGAGGATGTAAATACAAGTTAAGAAACTCGTTCAATAGCAATAAATAAATCATGTAGTGTATTTATTTGCAGCTATTTGTCATATAGAGGCTAATTCTCAACATTCATAATACAGAATGTCATTTATGTTTTTGAAAAGTTATTGGATGCATAAACAGAAGGTATAAACAGAGAATCCAAAGTCGGAACGCTCGCAAAAAAATTCATGAACCCCAAAGGTCACGTGAGCAGACTGGAATTGTCCTTATGAAGCATGCCACAGCAGAAAGTCTTTACATAGATTTTCAATTCAATTCCTGATATATGCTTTTGCAATGTGGAGGTGGTTATGCCTTGAGTCGCCCTCTCTCGCTCGCTTGCTCGCTCACTCTCTATTTATACAGAATATAAAAGTGGATTTATGTGTGTATTTCAACATAATTCTGATATATCTAGAGCAATTTTAACTATATTTCTTACAGTCTGGAAAAAGAGTACTGTCGGGATACATATCAAAAATGCTAGAAACGGGTCGATATTAGTATCGAATCTATAGTTTCGTGGTCGCTTAGGTGAATAGTTCTACTTTCAATTCAAGTCCAATTAAGCTTCCATTAGCACCCAGGGTGGTTACGTAGCGACATAAAGATATCGAAATCATTCGATATTAGAATCGAATCGTAAGTTTTCAGCGCCGCTAACAGTGCAGCATTTCCCATTAGTCCACATTAGTCCACATTTCACATTAGTCCCATTGCCTAGAGGGCAACATATTTGCAGAGTGCAAAGTTTAAAACTTGAATAATATTTTAATTTTTCCGTATGAAAAAGTTATAAATCAAGAGCAAATATACTATTTCACGAACAATCCTCTTTTACTATTTTAATATGTTTAATAATAGCATAAGAAATCTAATAGTAATTCAGAACATGTTTCACAGTTGTTATTTTTTGTTACATAGTTGTAGCTGTAGCATGTAGTGAGTGGAATTTAACTGTAATAAATTCACTAATTAACCATATTCGAATTAAGTTTTATTTTTAAGTTCGGGATGAAGGGGTGGAGAAATATGTAGTTATTGGGGGCACCGAGCTTTTCTACATTTTACTTTCAAGATCTCCATTTTTCTTTTGTCATTTGTTTCTAATAAAAAAAAGTTCAGTCACTTTTGGATTGTCATAGGATAGTAGGAGTTGGATTTTGGGATGCAGCCTGTGAGATTCTAGAGGAGCTAACTGCTTGAAAAAATATTTTTGAATCATCTGTAACATATGAAATAAGGATATGTATCATAAAAAATTGAAAGTAACTATGTCTGCGTAATCATCACGGTCAAATTGCAAAGTCAAATGAATTGACGTTTGGTATATAATCAGGCTCCATTCCCAACTGGGAAGTTACCATACGCGTGTCACTTTCATTATAATACATATCCTTAGGGGGAGTAGAAGTCCGAATTTTTGCGAAAAATTTAGTATCTTACAAGCCGTTCAACTGAGAGCTGAAATTCAACATATAACTCTTTATTAAAAATAAAGAAAATATGTCCTGGCATTTTTTAAAATTATCTTTTATGAGCGGGGGGACGGGGGTGCATTTTCTATATATTGGAAATTGGTAGTGGGTTGATTTGTAAAAATAATCGAAAACGATTGATATTAGTTGAGAAACAAATTGAGTAATGCAAACTAAAGTTCTTTTTGAATTTTATACCCACTGCTTTCTATTTATAATTGCTGAAGCTGGTGCCATAAAGTTAGAGAAAAATGGCCATAAAATTTGTATTCTAAACTTAATTACATTGGCATTTTCAATTAGTACGGCATGCTTAATTATATAGAAAATTAGTTTCTCTCTCTCTCTCTCTCTCTCTTTTTTTTTTTTTTTTTTTACGTTGGTCTACTTTTCCTTGATTTGAAACTTTCAAATTTCACCCTATTTTCTACTGAAATGTGTCTGTAAGGCAACAAAGAAATATATATATATGATAAATTTAAATTCATTTTAATTTGGAAGATGAGAAACACTTTGCCATTATATATCGTAAAGGTCAGACCCACCAGTATTGTAACAGAGAGGTGCTTGAGCCATTGACGGTAGAAATTCAAACTCCGATAAGTGATAATTTCACAGTCTTGTTTTATTACAAGTGTAACCTCTTTAGTCAATGGAGAAGAGGACGTGGGCCATCGGTCAGAGTTGATGTCGATGGGTTTTGGTGGTTCGGAGTTGGTCGCAATGGTTCAGAGTGGTTCATAGTTGGTGGTGGGTCAGAGTGGATCACGATGGTTGATGGGTCAGAGTGGGCCAATGGGGCATTTGGGTGGTGGGTGATAGTGGGTCATGGTGGGTCGTGGATCAAATTTTCATTGACCCACACCATCTCTGGTTAAAATTGTACTAAAGATAAGAGGGACCGAAGATGTATGTCGGCTATTATGCTCAAATTTTGCTCATGGATAGTACTCCACCAGGAAGCAATAAATCTGAAACGGTTCACGGTATCACCTTCTAGAACTCGAGATGTAGGGGTTTGTCTGATTGGCTAAATTAAGACGTCAATGATTTATCCTTCAACAACCAAGCTTTTTATGATCGTTTCCGTGGGGAAGTCAGGAGAACACGTGCCTAGTAATCGTAATATTGATAGTTTGCGTCCACCCCGGGTATTTGTTTTGTGTTTTTTTGATTCAGCTAAATATAAACAAAACACACATATAGGCATTTTGACATATTTCGGGAGAGTAATTTTGTGGTTCGTTGGCGTTTCATCGCGTCTCTGCTGCTGGTGGTAAAGTTTTCAAAATGGAACTTGGGCCACCACGGATCGTCGCTGCGGGGCCACCAATTTCTGGCGAGAGGTCAATAGTTGACCATCTGTAGTCCACCGACGCTTACAGCTTAGAGTAATGAACGATGTCTTTGCCTTGTAGAGTTCATGACTACCGACGTCGGCAGTCAACTAGCTTTTAGTATTCCTTTACTAACCATCTATTGTTCATGTTTGTACACGGTGTTGTCATAATAATAATAATAATAATAATAATAATAATAATAATAATAATTATTATTATTATTATTATTATTATTATTATTATTATTATTATTATTTGTAGTAATAGTAGTATAATTGATGATAGAATAATTATTGTCTATGTATTGTCTAGGTAGGACTACACACAGGATTTGGCTCGTTTTGGTTCGACTTGACTCTAATCCGAGTCGAGTTGGAAGATATTTTTCGCGCCGAGTCCAAGAGTAGACCTCAAAGATGTCTGTTTCGAGTCGAGTCGAGTTTCAAAGGAAAGTCGTTCGTGCCCATCCCTACTAATGAGAGCTTAATCGGAGTTAAGCGAAATTGAAAGTCTCACTATTTATCTAAGCGACCCCGAAAACTATGAATCTAATATCGATCATTTTCTAGCAATCTTTTATATGTATCCCCCTCCCATTCACCATAGGTAACCCGACAGCAATCTTTTTGAAACTATAAGAAATGTGGTTAAAATTACTCTAGACCAGTGGTTCTCAATCTAATTCCTATCACGATCCCCTTTTATCACACGCTCTTGCCAGCGACCCTTTTATAATTTGTTTTACCTATTTCTATAATGGTAGAATCCATTTTTTTGTTTATAGTGAACAGTGCCATGGAAAATCAGTGCCCGGGGCGAGAGTATAGTACGATGTCACCGTATATATGAGTGACGTCGACAGACTAGCTACGAAGCGCCACCATGGTTGGCACGAAGCTCAATAACATTTTCAAAATAAACCCTACCTTTCCTTAATTTTGAGCACATTTTATTACGTTTTTCCTTCTATTTTACACATGTGCACATGTACTTTCCTAACATGAGTAACACACTTCCTCCGAAATGTGTGGCCCCTTTTTTCGGCGCCCGGCACTGACAGTGGATACAGTAACTGTAATATCTATATTCCCAATGTCGAAGGTGCTGGTTCAAGATGGATGTTAAACTCCTTCATTGAAGAGGCCATTAACGTATCCGATCTAAGCCCACAACTTCTTGACCAAATAATAGAATGATCATGCGACAAGTCTTTGCAACTGTAACGAGGACTTGGACTTTTTTGTAACGAAGACTTGGACAAGTTCTGCCTGATGAGGAGAGAAGAATATCCTGGTCTGGGGATTGCTGCTTTAAAAGTAATAATTCCATTTGCTATATCGCACTTGTGTGAAAGTGTGTTTTTTTATGGTAAACATTAAAACAAAGATAAGAAATCGCTTATCAGTTGAAAATGGTTTGATAATGTTCGTCATGAAGATTGAACCGGACATTGCTGCACTAGTGAAATTACACCATGCTTAGGTATCTCATTAGGTTTTAATTTTAATTGTATTTCAATGTGCAGGTTTTGTTGCATGTGTATTTTTCTAGTATTTCTATATACAGTTCTCATTAGTTTTATATCATACCTCTTTGATTTAAATTCATTTTTAAACAACTCTACTAACTAACTAACTCTATGGCCTATGGAACCCGGAGGTTCAATACCGCGTTCACAAAAGCTCTGCACTGACTTCTATCCTTAGCCAATTGGATCCAGTTTCTACTTTGTATTCTTATCTCAGCGAGATCCATCTTAATATTGTCCTCCCATCTGCGCCTAGGTCTTCCTAATGGTCGTTTTCCGATTGGTCTTCCAGTCAAGATTTTGAAAGCGTTTCTACTTTCTTCCATTCTAGCTACATGACCTGCCCACCTAAGCCTTCTAGACTTGACAATGTTGGGTAAACCGTATAAATTATGTAGTTCCTCGTTATGAAGTTTCCGCCATTCCCCATTCCCGTTCCTCTTGGGTCCGAATATTCGTCTAAGGATCTTGTTCTCAAATACTTTCAGTCTATGTTCTTCCCTCAGAGTAAGCGACCATGTTTCGCAACCATACAGAACAACAGGCATGATTATCGTTTTGTATATTTTAAGCTTCAAATTTCTCGACAGAATTCGCGACAAGAGACTTTGAACCGAA
Organism: Thermobia domestica; assembly: GCF_964235325.1. Taxonomy (NCBI): domain Eukaryota; kingdom Metazoa; phylum Arthropoda; class Insecta; order Zygentoma; family Lepismatidae; genus Thermobia; species Thermobia domestica. Next base: position 296,995,005 of record NC_137454.1, read on the forward strand.
TAGTAACACGAATTCTACACCCTTTGAAAATGTTCAGTAGACTTATTTTTTATTGTTCTTTACAGTGTGTATAAAAAATAAAAGTATGCTTATCAGAACAAAATTAAAAATAATATTTAAAAATAATTTCTGGTATTAGATTCTAACTACATTTATCTCTTCCGCCTATCTTCGCGATTCCCTAGGGGCCGCGACTCCCAGGTTGAGATACCCTGCTCTAGGCATACATGAGTTATGTTGGAACATACATACATACACTTTTATGTGTATAAATGCAGATAAGAGAGATATGAGAGAGAGCGATTAAGGAATTGCCGCTTTACTTTTGCGATTCGCGAATTTCTTGCGTGACAGTTTGGGGCTAGCTAGTTTTTTGTCTTGGACCACGATCCGATTTTCGATATGCTCTACCTAAATGCTGTAATGCGAATATTGAGAAGTTATCTGCGATGAAAGTAGCTGCAAATAAATACATTACATAACTTATTTATTGCTATTACACGATTTTTTAAATTTGTATTCAATATTCACACATAACACACCGACGTTCTGTCAATACCTCAGATGTTATATTTTAAAGATAAGAATTACTTATGTCGTGAAATGATATGAATATATATATTCAACTGATATATACAACTGATGATATGAATATATATATTCAACTGATATATACAACTGACGAATTGTAATGTAACTATTTTACATAATTTTCATGCATTGAGGAAAGTAGAATATCATAAAAGAATTTCACCTGAACGGGTATCGAACTCACGATTTTAGCGCTCGGTGGTGTACCACTGAGCTAACAGGACCGCTTTTCGGAAGCTGCTTCTGAAATATAACTGAGCTCATACGTAAATGCTCTTTTCCGTATGGAAATCACAATGACGAAACGAGAGTGTGAATACATAGTCTCGAAATATTGTATCATTAAGTATTTCAATGTTACTTTTTTCTACACTTAATACCATTTCAACATGTTTTATTATATTTAACAGAAGGAAAAACATATCTGTACATCGTTTCCCGATTACTAAGGTTGGCTTTGGAGGTTCGAACCAGCAGCTTTAGTTTACTGTTTTCCGAAGATACCCGAAGTTGGACTTCGAAAGTGTTTGTCTCAAAACAGCTATCATCATATTGCTCAATCTGTTTGGTATATGGTATATGTTTTTATACGTGTAAAGTCAGTATAACAATTCATTCTTTAAACAGCTTTTCGTATGTATTAATATTTCTTTATAAAAACTGTTTTTAATATTATTATTACGGCGCACCATTTTCAGATTTCTTTCGCGAGTCGTTGACCAAGTCGTTCCCCACCAGCGTTGCCAGACTCACAGCTCGGAATTATTCCAAAACCTGATCGAACTTATGCTAGATTCGGTCAAATTATGCTAGATCCTCATAATTACTAATTCAGGAGTTTGAAAAAACGAAGTTGAGATACGATAACGTAACTTAAAATACACAGAGAGCAAGAATGCATGGATAGAACTCAATACTTCACGCACCAAAATTTTAACTCAACTAAATTAATGCAGTCGTTGCCAGATTCAATGGCGTATATGTCGTATAAATGAATGCAAAGTTTTTGTTTACATATTTTGAAAGAAAATTACTTCGCAGCATAAGCGGAGTTGGGAATCGTCTGCTGGGGGGGGGGGCAGATTTTTGGTCGGTCTCGGAGCTGTCATTTCAGGAATAAATATGATCATGAAGTCAGAAATAAAGATGAAGTTGTCAAAAAGTTGGGGGGAGAATGGCCCCCATAGCTCCGCCCACGCGTCGGAGTTAAAGGATTAGAAAACCCTGGGTGGAGCCACAAAAAAGCCCAAAGACGTTTCGAACTTACTTCGAAAAATAAGACTGCCTGTATGGTTTACCGACTGTATGAATCAATGGAAGAGGATACATTTCTGCCGTTCTTTTTCTTCCCACGACCAACTTCTTTCTCATCTCCAGGTTTTACGGCTTTTCGATAAACTTGCTGAAATTGTGCTAGATTTGGGCAGGATGCTAAAAGCAAAATGCTAGATGCTAGAGACATGCAAATTATGCTAGATCTAGCATCATTATGCTAGATCTGGCAACGCTATTCCCCACAATAGGCGTGTCGTGCAAGTAACCAATCACACGTCAGGTACTAGCTTTTACCTATTGCTTCCTTCTCACAGCTCAGAACATTGGTAACTATGGATAGACGTACAGCAGTAATTACTTTATGGAGTTGGAAGGTTATTCTGCAACTGCAGCTAGCAAGCGAGTAGGTGTCCCGGCCTCTACAGGAAGGCGATGGATTCGGAAATATGGTGCTACAGGTCAGACTGATAATTTACGATCTCCTGGTCGTCCGCATGTGTCAACCGAAGCCCAAGATGCGAGATTAGTAAACGAAGCCCGGTTAGACCCACTAAGGACGTCTAGACAGCTAAGGGAAGTTTCTCTCTTTCCTGGTAGTAAGCATACAGCTCTGCGAAGGCTTCTTCATGCTGGGTTACGTGGCCGTGTTGCTGCCGTGTAGGAAAAACTCTCAGGCGACCACAAAATTTACCGTCTCGCGTTTGCACAGGCGAATGTGGGTCTCAATTGGGAAAACGTAGTTTTCTCAGATGAGTCCATATTCACAACATCAAAGGAGGGACGCCGTTTTGTGTATCGTCCGAGAGGCACCCGATATGACCATGGATATGTGGCTGCTTGCAATCGCAGTGGCCATGTATCTATTTTATGTTGGGGTTGGATTTCTAGTCGCGGAGCAGGACAGCTTCATAGAATTGAAGGACATCTGGACAATGCTCAGTACTTAGACATTATCAGTAATATCATGGTGCTATCTGTACGAGTATTTCAGCCTGATGGTGTAATTCAGTTCCAGCAATACCAGTCGCCAATACATACTTCCCGTGTGATTCAGGAATGGTTCGCAGGGCACCCTGAGATTGATTTAATCGACTGGCCGCTCGTGGAGCAGACCTCAATCTCATGCAAAATATGTGGGCAGAAGTGAAGCGTACTCTAAGGGAAAGTTGGCCTGAGGCAGATCCACCAAGAACTCAGGATGACCTGTGGCATCTTGTTTCCGAAGCATGGCTGGAGGTAGGGGAAGGAGATAGATTTGTCACCCATGTAATAGATTCCATGCCCAGAAGAATGGAGCGTGTAATAAATTCAGAAGGGTCTTGGACACAATATTAATGTCCCCGCCTTAACTCCCGAAAACAGCCCTTTTCAGGGCTACTTAAACGCTTCTGAAAATATTTCTAGAAGTAAACCACTCCTTGTATCCGATTTCTGTGCAATCCTACCAACAAAAGAATGATAATTAGCTGTAGGCTTTGAACTCAAGACCTCTTTATTGGCAAGTCCGTACTCTACCAGTGAGCTAACATGAACACGCAAACCCAATCTGAAGAAACACGATTTTCAATTTCTGGTATTCGATGACAATGGGTGATATCAATAAAAATAAGTAACTACTCCTGAGAAGTCCTGCTCGAGAATCGGAGTAACTACAGCTGGAGTAATCTCCTCCCTCAATTTCGTATCAATAAAACAAGCCACTACTCAGGTC